>NC_059505.1:19501005-19708505 GCF_914767665.1 Harmonia axyridis
TCTCTATATTTTATATCCATACTCGAATCACTGACATTATTTTCCTTTTTTAAATACAAATTCGGCTGGATTGGTATCGGAGCAATTTTTGAATTATCCATCTGAAAATTCTTTAATATCTTTTGAAGAAGTGTCTTTTGACTTAATTCTATTTCTTCCCGTTTATATTTCTATACCGAGAAAAACGAATTTATTATTATTCTCAGAAATCTTTAAATCAAAACATTTCATCAGATTTTCCTTCAGATAATTCAAGTCACTTTCATTACGAGAAACAACTAACATGTCATCAACCCAAATTAAAATATATGAATATTCATTGAAATATAAACATGGATCAGTTTCTGATCTTTTGAATTTCAAGTCAGATAATTTTTCATTTAAAAATTCATTAAAACATTTTGGACTTTGCTTCAATCCATACAGTGCCTTCATCAATTTACACACTTTATTATCTGGCACTTTCAAACCACAAGGAGGTTTCATGTATACAGCATCATGTAGAGGACTAGATAAAAATGCTGATTTCACATCAAGTTGCAAAAACTTCATATTGTATTCAATTGCCAATGATAAAATTGTTCTCAAAGTAAACATACGAGCTACTGGTGAATAAAAATTCTCATCTCCTAATGCAGGTTGTTGGAAACCTCTAGCCACTAAACGAGCCTTTTTAACATCACAGTTATTGATATTTTTGACAGTGAATACCCACCTTGAATCAATTACTTTTATGTTGGGTGGTTTTTCCACCAATTCCCACGTTTTGTTAACCACCATTGATTTCAATTCGGCATCTATTGCAGATTTCCATTCTTCACTTACGATTGCTTCCTCATATGATTGGGGTACCTCAGATGGGATGTTTCCTGCGGATAGTGCCATCATCATCTCAAAGTCATTGAAATGAGCAGGAAGTTCCCGATTTCGTCTGCTTCTTCTCACTTCCGGTTGACAGTTCTGTTGACCCTCGGATAATTGCTGGATCTTTGGCCTGGTAGCTTCGAATGTTGACTCAAGTTCTTCCTCACTTAATTGTTCTGTTTCATCATCGTCCACTTCATTACTCAGATTGGAACCTGTAACACACTTAACAAAATTCACTGATTCATCAAAAGTCACTGAACGAGACATCACAACTTTGCACTTTTCTTCGTCCCATAGTCTATATCCATTATTGCAATAACCAACTAATTTCAACTTCTTCGAATGTGGCGATAGCTTTCCTTCTCTATCTTCAGGAGGTATCAGGGCATGGGCGGTACATCCAAATATATGAATCTTCTTCAGATCGTCTTTATACCCATACCATCGTTCAGATGGTGTCATGTTGTCTGGGAGTACTGAAGTTGGTATTCGATTAATAAGGTACGTAGCAGTTAAAACAGCTTCACCCCACATCTGCTTATGGAAACTTGAATCGAAAATCATACATCTTGCCTTATCCATCACTGTACGATTGAAGCGTTCGGCAACCCCGTTTTGGTGAGGGTTACGGGGAACTGTATACACAAGTTCAATACCTTTCTCCGAGCAAAACTTTCGTATACTAGCAGAAACATATTCTCCACCATTATCGCATCGAAGTTTTGATATTCTTGTGTTGAACATACTCTCAGTCAAAGCAACATATTTCTTCAAACACGACTCTACCTCATTTTTCCTCTTCATCAAATATATAATAGAAAAATGACTAAAATGGTCTATAAAAGATACAAAATATTCATATCCGTCATGTGTCGGAGGACTTATCTTTCCACAGACATCGGACGAAACACACTCCAATAATCTTTTTGGCTTTCTCTCCTCGGGTACACATTTCATAGATTTTTTATTTGTTTGCTTTCCCTTCAGGCATACCTCGCACACACTATTAACGGGGAATTTGAATGAATGTCCCATTCTTCTATGCCATAGGTCATCTGAATTTTTTGTTAAGTTAGCTTCATAGGTTTGTCGAATTTGTAGTTTTAAAATGAATAGGTTTCCAGCACGTTTACCTTGTAGAATTATCTCTCCATTTTTCCACACGTTTACTACCTTCTCCTGGAACTCAACTTTCATTCCTGCCTCTACCATTTTTCGAACTGAAAGTAGGTTATAAAATAGTTTGTCACACACCAATACATCACATAATGTAATCGGCACATTATTTTCGGTAATAAGGGACAAGTCACCTGCAGTTGTTGCCTTTACAGTTTCTCCTTCCTTTGCAACGCTTATCGAATGAGAAACCTTCTTTACATTTTTGCAGAAGTCTCCAAAATCAGCTTTTATTAAGTGATTTGATGCACCTGAATCTATTACCATAATAATTTCGTTTTCTGTTTCTACATTTCCAGCGAAAACATAATCATAACCTTGTTCTGTGACATCTATGTCCCGATTATAATCAGAACTTGAACTTGAGGCCATATATGCGTTTGATCTATTATTATTACGCTGACGACACTCAGAACGTTTATGTCCCACAGCTTTGCATAACCAGCACTTAACAGCATTCTCTCTCTGTTGGTTATTTGAATTCCTATTGTTTTCATACCTTTGCTTCGGTTTGGCTCCGTTATTGAACGCATTCTTGTTTCTGTTCTGAAACTTTCTGTTCGTGTAAAATGCATTACCACTGACTTCACTTTTCACAGTTGATTTCATCATCCTTTCTTCTTCGGAAAGCAGCTTTCCTTTGACAAAATCTTCAGAGACAATTTCTGGATTTGATGTTAAGAGGATATCAATGGATGTAATCACCGACTGATACTCATCTGGCATTGAGGCAAGGAGTTGGGATACATACTCTTCATTGTCGACAGATCCTCCCACATTCCTCAGTTCAGAAACAACTTTATCAAATTCGATAATATAACTATTCAAAGTACTGTTTCCATCGAATGTCATATTTCTCAAACGTTTCTGTAAAACTATTCGTGAAGTTAAACTTTTCCTTACATAGGTGGCCTGTAATGTTTCCATCATATCCTTGGCTGTTGTTTTGCATTTGATTAATTCCAGTACAGAGTCATCTATACACTGTACAATAATGTCACGTGCCTTGGCATCATCCTTATCGAATGCATTAATTTTGCTTTCATCAATTGGACGTTCTTTCTTCAACATTATTAAAACTCCATTCCTCTCAAGTACTCTTTCTACACGGTATCTCCAATTCTCGAAATTGCTACCATCAAATGGACGAATGTTGGATATTGTTGAACACGCCATTTCAATTCTTCAATTTACACCAGATTACTTTCACACGTTCAAGACAATTAAAATTTCACTATTCAGACTACACTACACAACTCTGGGCCCATAACCTATAATCGATGGGTTAAGAATAACACAGCCGAACTGTTTTAACTATGTAATATAATCAATGAAACTAATATTGAACACAAGTATAACTGATAATGAATAACAATATATGTACTTACACCAAGAGGTCTGCTTTTAATAATAATGCTCTACATCGAGCTCACAAAAAAGGTTAAAAATATGATCATAGAAATATGACATTACACGGTAGAATTGTTCTTCTTTTTACAAGTTCCTCCTCTTCGCGGATGATTTAAAGATAATGAAAAGTATAAGTTCCGAACAGGATTGCCTAGTTTTGCAGTCTGAATTGAATGCCCTTTGTACTTTCTGTGGTGAAAATCAATTATTTTTGAATTTAGATAAATGCCGGGTAATCACATTCACGCGCAATATTAATAAAATTATCTATCCTTATAATCTTGAAGATACTGTCTTGTCTAGGGTAGATAACATAAAAGATTTGGGGGTAGTTTTTGACTCTAAGCTGATTTTTGACCTTCATATCGATTAACTGGCAAGTTCCTGTTGTAAAATTTTGGGCTTTGTTACAAGAAACAGTAGACACTTTATAAATTTGAAAACTTTCACCATTTTATATAACTCCTATGTTTTCAGTAAGCTCAACTTTGCATCTGTATTTTGGAATCCAAAATATGCACTTTATATTACCAGGCTCGAGAGAATTCAGAATAGATTCTTAAAGTTTATTTCTTTCAAGTACAATTTTCGTTTAACACCTAGAAATCCCGAAAAATATAATCTTCGTTTGATTCAATTTGGTTTCATCTCCCTAGAAAATAGAAGAAAAATCAACGATGTCCTTTTCCTATATAAGCTCCTTAATAATATCTATAATTCCCCTGACCTCCTTTCCTCCATACCTCTCCATGTTCCGTGCCGTCCCCTCAGAAATAGCGAATTGTTCCATATTCCCTTTCGCAAAACTAATAGCGCGATGAATTCACCTCTCTGCAGGATGATGCGATGCTGTGACTATTTAGGTGATATAGATTTATTCCATATCAGAGTCAGAAATCAATCAAACAGAGACTCAAAAGGTTGTATTTGAGTCAGTGAGATTTTTTTTTTATCATTTTCATTGCTGTTTCAATATATATTAATATTATTGTTCTTTTTTTATAATTGTCTCACTATATTTTGGTTTTCCTTTTTTATTCATACTGTTTCATTATATATGTGTATCTATATATTTTTGTTTTGCAATTAAGTTAATCAAGCAATTAAGCACACTTTGAGATTCCAAATAGTGGATACTGTGTTGGGTGATCATCACCTGTATGTATTCCTGCTTATATAAATAAATAAACTTCACTGAAAAGTAGCAATATGTCAACAAGACAAAAATCTGAGTTCGAAAAATCTTTGATTGAAGCCCTAAAATCTGAAAATGTTATCAAAGAAATATCTGATGCCATCATCAACACCATCAGCAGGAAATTCGCTGAAAAATTCCATCTTTATGAGGCTAAAATAGCCACCCTGGAAAGTGAAATTCAAGTTCTTAAATCAAATGCTGATAAAGATGAAAATAATTTCACCGAAGACACACTTAAGAAACTCGAACGGAAAGTGGATTATCTCGAGCAGAGAACAAAAAATGAAAACATCCGTCTTATCGGCATTAAGGAATCCCGTGGAGAAAATGTGTTGACCCAGGTCAAGAAACTCTTTCAAGATAAGTTCAACGTATCGGTCGTCGATGAAATCACATCTGTGCACAGAACAGGTGCCACTGATAAGAAAAATTCCCGTCATCTCATCGTTGTTTTCAGAAATACGGAATTTAGGAATAATATATTCAAGAAAAAGAAACTTCTCAAAGGATCGAATATAGTTATGAAGGAAGACCTTACTCACGACAGATGGAAACTAGTCAGAGACTCATCGGAGACGTATGGGTTCAATAACGTTTGGACGTCTAATGGAGCTGTCTACGTCAGATCGGAGATTGCTGTTAAAAAACTGATTTCGGGTGTGTAGTGAGTAAGTTTAATTTTCGTTTATTGCGGCTCACTAGCTGTATCATTTCTTTTTTTTTGCGTTTCTAGCGAATTGGCGAATTTATTAAGAAATGCTTTTGTTGGGTCATTTGAATATACAATCTTTGGTTCCTAAATTATACGAATTAAAGGTCTTTATTGAGCATAATAAATTTGATATACTCACTGTCAGAGACATGGTTAAATGATTCAGTTGATTCGGGAAGTTTGATGATTACAGATTTCAATTTTGTAAGGGCAGATAGGAATACTGGTGCAAGAGGCGGGGGGGTTTCGTTATACAGGGTGTTTCCTAAACATGCGGCAAAAATTCAAAAATTCAGGGGGTTGTTCCTCAGACTATTTTAAGCATGTTTTGTCCTTGGATGATTTTTGAAAAACCTCTTTTTTTTTTTTTGAAAGGGTTCGGCAGTCAATGAGGAGAAGATTGGATGCTTGTATGCTGGCTAGAGATGGTCATTTTCATTAGTTTTTGTAGGTTGAGTTGAATTTTCATGTAATTTTTCATAATAAAATGTTATTATCTGAAATTTTGTTTCCCCTATATCTTCGAAACAAATAGGTTTTTCAAAAATCATCAAAGGACAAAATATTCTTAGAATAGTCCAAGGAATAACCCCCTGAATTTTTGCCGCATGTTTAGGAAACACCCTGTATATTCATAATAGATATCCATTTGAACGACTTGATATTCCAAACGATTTTAATTTAGAACAGTTATTCGTAAATGTTAGTTGTAAGGGATTTAATATCAATAAGCGATTCCGAAGTAGGGGTACTTCGGAATCGCTTATTGATATTATTTTGAGCAATGAAAATGGCATTGTGACGTCGGCCTTCTCGTGTCCATCTCCCTTTTCTCGACACAAATGTGTAGCTTGTAAGATGAGAATACAGAAAACAAAGATTGAACCGCGGATTTTCACCATCAGGGACTGCAGGGGGTTTGATGAGCAGTTGCTGTTCGATGTCATTTCTGCCGCTGATTTTTCAAGGTTATTCCACATGTATGACATTGATGAGAAGGTGAAGTTTGAAACTATTGAATCAAAATATATGCTCGCGAAAAAGATCAAAACTTATCTTCTCGATCCCGCTTCAGTGTAGTTTCTCTGTCATCTCTGTAGGTTGTTTGTCTCTTGAAATGCTAATATTTATATATTTTGCTTCTGCTGACTATTTAAAATTTTCTCTCTGTTTTTAATTTCAGATTAAGATATGTTCAAATGTGCATTTTGTATATAACAAGGGTTAAGTGGTAGAGCACCTTCGGGTGAACTTCCCCTTGAGATTTCTTGTGAAATGAAGACCTTATTATTATTATTATTATTATTATTATTATTATATGATACCAAAGTCCAAACTTAATTAATTCACATCTAAAGTGAATTTTATTTTTAGAAATATTTGTATATCTATAATAAACAAAGTAAAAAGAGACAGAATGAATAGACATGCCTTTCAAATACCCATGGCCTATGTTACCTCATAAGCAATTATAATATCATATCTTGGTGGAACCTTTTTGAGAAATCAGGTTATTAGTTTGAGAGTCTCTAATTTCCAAGGTTTATTAATACATGTTTCAGTTGAGCGGCAAATAATAAAACAGGGTATAGATAGTTGAAATTATTAGTATGAAAGATTTGACTTATTCATTATAAATTCAACAGCACTGCACTCAAATTCTTCAAAAACGAAGTGGTCACTTATGTTTTTGCACTCCTCTGTCGTAAAAGTGTATATTTTAGATATTCAAAAAGCTCATGGAAACTTTTGAATGTCATCTGACTAACTTGGCTCTTTTTTCCAGTAATAAAGCCAATTGTGAATTATCTATAAGGAGTTTTTTCATCTGTTCAATACTGTTTCATAGTAGCACAACTTTTACTCCAATCCAAGACTGAATTGATGAATGAAGCTTCTGTTCTCTTTTGTGTAGTTCCATCTTCTGTCGCAATAGATTCAAATTCTCACGAAAGGGAATGTAGTTTTATAGTTTGTAGAAAATAAACGAAAAATTTCTGAAATAAAGTAACATTCATCCCTTCAAACGAACCTGAACTGAGGAAAATGCATTCGATGATATCAATGTTCATTTCCAAATTTTGACAAATATCTATCGAATTTTTGATTCGCCGAAGACTTTGCATTTTATCTGTCGGCATTTATTTAAATATTGAATAACAATTTTGGAAACTGCAAACTTTCTCAAGAACTTTCATATATCGAAATGGAATATTTATTATTAACATGACAATGACAGTCAAATTGTCCACAGATACCGCGGAAATATGGGACTTGAAATGTCAAAATAATCCGAAACACCCCGTATACTCGAAAACCGCGAGGAGAATCGAAGGTTTTGGATTTTTCCTGGGATCTCGAGATGATTTTGAGGGGGTCTTATTCTTGTCATTTTTGCTCTATATTGGATAAATCCGTTCTATTCGATTTTGTTCCACAAGATGTGCCAGAATGAAAGGATTTGCGATAGAATTGGAGAAAAGTATATTCAGAATTTTGTCATTTGAATAGCGGAAATAGTGATATCAAATAAGTGTAGCTAATGATGATGAAAGCACCTATCACATGTAAAGTAATTAGACATTTGAATTTCGATGATCACAGAGTATTATTGCTTATCTGTCTGGAAACAGATGGAATGAAATAGACTCTACGTATAACATGAATTCATAAAATCTCGAATAACACTTCAATTATTGAATTTGGAAGAATAGGTAGTCATGTTTGGACATTACACTTATTTTTCTCCGTAGAATCCAACGCAAATATAAAAAAAAGGTTCTAATTTAAAAATCGAAAGTTATGATCAAATTTTGTTCACAATTCTTGGCACAATATTTGAAACACCCTGTGCTGATATTTCTCAAGTTCAAGATATGCACGATATTCCTACATCATTCTAGTTCGATAAAGTGAATCGAGCATAGGATATTCACAGTAAAAATAATTCACATATTTGTGACTAAGGAAATTCTCTCTTTTTTCGTTTTTTTCTTGATATTTTGAAAACTATAAGGACTAACGCAATAGCTTTAGTGAAGATTAATTGAAAATGGAAATCTTGATAATATTTAAGACATAAAATTAAAAAAGAAATCTTTTTCAAATTTTTTTTTTATTTCTTGTATAACCGGAAGTGCCGGAGCTTCGAAAATATTTTAGCCGAATAGGGCATCATGAATAATGTCATAATCCAAATTTTTAAATTTCAAATAGGCCCCGTTCTGCAGTAACGTCTAATAGGCAGTCGAACTTGAAACACCCTGTATATAAATTACATCCCCTATTTTTGATGGCAAAATCCAATTTTTCTGCATTCCTTTCTGTTGTTTTTTACTGACATTGTCATTTGTTTCTTCGAATTTCTAATTAATATGTAGGAATTCGAAAATCCCGTATTATGGAATTTTTACTGAATTCTGGCGTCATTGGCGACCGCCTGTCCTGCCTACTCCTTAGCAACGACCCTGGTCCACTATACCAGCGCTCTGGTCGAGATGCAGGAGACTTACGCCCGGTGTACACATCCGACTTCTGCAGTTGCGACGCCGTTGCGGTGTCGTACTTGCAGGCTGTGATGCAAAGAATCAAATGGGAGCATGCACACTACCCGCCGTGTCATTGCGGCGTCGTAACTGCCATCATGCGGGCTGTGGTACAAAGAATCAAATGGGAACATGTACACTACCGTACGACACCGCAACGGCGACCGGAGTCGCAACTGCAAAAGTCGGATGTGTATACCGGGCCTTAGGCCCGGTGCACACGCAGTTGCAGTTGCGACGCCGTTGCGGTGTCGTACGCTAGTGTGCATGCTCCCATTTGATTCTTTGTACCACAGCCCGCAAGTACGACACCGCAACGGCGTCGTAACTGCAAAAGTCGGATGTGTGCACCGGGCCTTAACGTATCTTGATGAGCCGTGAAGTCTCCTAGATTCTCTTGTTGAGCGATATTGTACTCTTTGCATTCCGTTCTTTCGGGTTTGACTCCTGCTCGTCGTACGTCTCTCCGTGTGACAGGACGCTAAGAGTTCGACGATTTCCTACTTTCCATACACTCTGCGAAACACCCATTAAATTTTCCCATCAACAGAAAATTTGGTAGCATCCGCTGAAAAACCGATAAACGGAATATGCATCTCCTTGATGCAAAATCAACATTTCACAAATTATCAAAGATGCACTTGTGGCAGGCATTCATCGCCATATGAAATAATAAAATTTACAGTAATTTCGATGAAAAACAACCTTGAATCAATTGGGAAAAGTACTTGTAAAGCGATTTCAAATCACAAGAACAAATAAATCCCGTCTGCTGACCGTTGAGTCCAATTATCAATATTTACAACCATGATAAAAATGAGAAGCAATACAAAACATGTTCTCGCCCACAATTTTTAATATAAAACGGAGAACTGAAATTGAGTAAATATAAGGTGTAGTGAAAATAAATCCATCATTTCTGCATGCAGAGCCATATTTTAATTATCATAATTAGAATAATCTGATTTAAGCCGTTTTGTTCCATGACTTTTTGCTATTTTGAAGGTAATATCATTATACCTCTCTCATAGAAGCCTTTTTTAATATTAGCAAAAAATGATACAGTCGATTTTCAGAAGCCTGTGTTGAAATAATTTTTCACCAGCGGAATTGTTCGCCATGGACCAGAATCACTTGGTGCTAGGTCCAGACTATAAGGTGGATGCATAAGAAACTCCCATCCAAGTTCCCGAAGCTTCTGACAAGTCACTATCGATGTGTGTGGCTTGGCGTTGTCCTGATGGAACACAATTCCTCTCCTATTGGCCAAAGCTGGCTGCTTCTGGGCGATTACTTCCTTAAAACGGTCCAATTGTTGACAGTACAGTTCCGAGTTAACAGTTGCACCGTAGGGTAGCAGCTCATAGTTTATAAATCTCTACCAAAACCACCAAACACAAAGCAAAACCTTCCTTGCCGTCAATCCCGGCTTGGCCACTATAGTTTCGGCCACGACCGTTTTCGTTTGATGTTGTCATAAGTGGTCCCCTTTTCATCACCAGTCACCTTAGAACATTAAAAGAGGAACGGAAATCGCCTTGTAATTGATGCATTTGTTTTGATGAATTTCGAAATTATTAATTCATGCTCAAAATGATAGTTCATAATGTGATTTATTCATGGAATTTCATTTCTTGTTCCAAAAGGGCACTGGTTTTCTCAGTTGAATGATTTAGCTATTGTGACTTCATGAGAAAAAAATCAATCAAATCAGGATTCTCCACGCCTATGGCTCGCACACACAATCGGCTAGATCGATTGAGATTGGTGACACTAAAATTCCATCTCTCTTGTATTCGGGATCGAGCACAAATGTTTACTTTCCGTTCCTTCTATCTATATCCTAAGCCAGTCACCAACCGCTTCGAAAATAGGTCGAATTTGCGGCAATTCACCATAGATTCGTAGATGGAAATTCGGTCCATGACATGAAATGGCATCCATACATCGAACTTCTTCTTGGGACCAGGCTCATGAAAATGGTTCCGATCGGTATTCTGTGCAATCTTTTGCTCCTAGGCAATCGAAAAAGTGGATACATGACGGTCGGAGTCGACAATGTCTATGATTTTAACGACATTTTTGATAATTGGCTTTTCAGTGCATATTTGACATCGAAATTACCGATTTGCTGTTACAGTATCAGGACCGTAAACAATATTTACATTTTCAGCAGTATGGCTTGCATTTCCATCTTTATTGAAGGAAAACTATAACATATAGTGTATTTTCTCTTTGGTAGTGCCTATCTTTGACGAGCGCTTAGACTAAACTAAAACTCTCATTTTTCTAATCTAATGGAACCCGATCGGACTAAAGCCATCTATTTGAAAAACAAATTGATTTCTTTCTACTGCACTCAATATATGATGGACAAAGCAAATTTAAGGCGCCTATCCGGCCGACCACCAAAGAGATGGTACAAGAGTTGATCATCTACATGTCAGGGGGTTGGATGAACGGAAAATAACAAGATATTAGTCTTAAAATGGGAAGGAAGAAAGAGAATTAAGTGATATTGAAAAAAAAAGAGATAGAATCTGTGCTTACCTGTGCTAGATTAGAAATTAATGTCGGTAGCATAGCCATTGGAAATCTTAAAATGTTGAAAAGAGATATGGATGTGAAAGCTTTCGTGGCATCCAAAACGTTATTTTCATCTATAGAAACGTATGTCACAAACGTAACAAAGGAAACCTGCAAAAAATTCAATTGAATAAATTTAAACGCAATTTAATTGTGTCAGCAAAAATTGCAATTTTCAGGTTATTCTCAAAATGCATGCACTAAGAATGATACAATATGTCATATGAGGTCACCTTATTTGTGGATTAGAATGAATAGATCAGAGTAAATATACTTTTACTCTTGTGTAAACTTTTTATAAGTTTACACAATAACTTCATTGTGTGTCTACTATGAAAAAACGAATTCAAAAGTTTAAACACATTGCACATTGGATTATAATAATTGGATTATACAGGGTGTCCCGGGAAGAATGCGACAAACGAATACCATGAATTGAGGTCATCATAGAGGACCCTTATCAAGAAGTTCCAATCGCGTGAGTGCCTTCGTTTGGGATATACAGGGTGATGAATATGTTGCGAACAGTATTTCTGAACAGCATTCCGAGGCAAGCGAGATTTATGTCTCAACTTGGGGATCTTGGAATTGGCGCAGGCAAAGGTGGTGGCGGCGGTGGAAGTATTAGAGATGCTGGAGGTTCGTTTGAGAAAAATGAAGCTGCCAGAGAGGAAGAGTTTGCAAGCGAATTTGCAGAATGAAATAAGCTTTCACGAAGAACAAATAAAAAGACATCAAGAAGCTTTTGCTCGCCATAAGAATAAAATGGATGAAGTACAATCTTAAGTGCTACGATTTATCTAACTACTTAATTAGTGTATATGTTCTACATTGAATGCTACTCTATGTAGCATTTTCAAATTGATTATCTTGTTTCGAATTGATGTTCATCTTATGAGTGAAATTCAACTGTTGAATAACTCTTTAACTAATTGACCGAATATTTTCAGATTTTGAAGTTTAGTCGCCCTTTACTATCGCCTTTCTGCAATATTTCTGAATTCGAGTAAATCAGATCCGGACTAGGAAAATTTCAGACTTCTCCTATTTTCGTGAATATTGGATCACCCTGTACGTGGACATCATGATTTTTTTTTGTTTTCGTAACCACAAAGAATTAATTCATTATGAAAATTCTAAATATCTTCTTGGCACGGTCATACAGGGTGATCAATAAATATTTCCTTATGAGTGAAATTTTTTTAGTTCAATAACTCTTCAATAAATCTACCGAATAATTTCAAGTTTTAAAGTTTTGTCACATTCCTTCAATAATATGTATGAACCTCCAAAGTGAACACACGCGTTTTGGTTGTTTCTTCGATTTCATCTAAGTTTGCAGTGAAATATTGGTAGAAAGAGTTGTTCTTCCGTGGTTTTCTTGATTCGATTCGATCACGGTATAGTGGAGGTCATCCTGAGGCCTTAACAATTGCCATTTCAAGATCTGCATTTAATTTCAAGTTGAAGGTTACCCTATATATCACGATAAATATGTCTCATACTTGCAAGTTGTGTAGCGACAACTTTATTGTCAGCACAAAGTCTATAAAGTGCAGTTCCTGTCGGCTCGATTATCACACAAAGTGCGTACAAATAAAGGATACTTTGCTGAAAGCATTGTCCGAGTATGAAAACATCTACTTTTTTTGTGATGATTGTCTGGAACGTGTGAAAGCTAAACTAGACCATGAGCCTGTGGACATTCATAGCAAAGGAAATGGAATCTTTAGGCACTTTGGTGGAGAAACACACCAAAGCTATAATGGAAGACTGCCAGATAAAGTTCAATATCTTCAAAGAAGAAATTATGGCTTTACTCATACTCATACTCATACTCGTTTATTTCCTTCAAAACTTTACAGGGTAGGTCAATAAAATATAAGACAAAGTATACATATATAAATGTCCTGAACATTAGTAAATATATTAATAACATTGAGACACATATATCGTAAATATAATAAATATAAATAATAATGAATAAATAAATATAATACATATACAAAATTGATTGGTGAATATAATGACTAGAATTGATGGTTCATGAATTCTTCTATGGAATAGAAGACATTTTCAATAAGCAAATTTTTCACACTCCTCTTAAAGGTTGCTCCACGAAGTGATGTCATGTGATCGGGAAGTTTATTATACATCTTAACACCATTGAAGATGTACGTGTTTTGAGTTCTATTAATGCGGTGGCTGAGAATCACAATTTTATTTCTGGATCGCGTAAGGTGGTCATGTACATTTGAATGTTTTGGGAGTTCTTTCTTTTCATGAACGTAGAGAAGACACTCGAGCATGTAGCAGCATGGGACGGTAAGTACTTTGTATTTTTTGAACAGCGATCTGCAACTTGTCATTTGATTAACTCCGGCTATCAATCTTATCGCTTTCTTCTGTTTCAGAAAGACCCTGAGTGCATCCGACGACGCACCCCAGAGGATAATACCGTAGGTCCTTCGTCCATGGAACTGAGCGTGATAGGTGAGGAGTGCTTCGTTTTCTGTGAGCATATTTTTTATTTGTCTTATTGCAAATAACGATGTGGAAAGTCTTTTGCACAATTCAGTCACATGCTCAGTCCAAGTCAAATTACCACTGATGCATATCCCGAGCAAAGAAATACTTTCTTTATTATGGCTTTTTGTTGTTATTATTAGCCTTTGTGTTTTATCAGGATTCACTTTCAAATTGTTTCCATTGAACCATTCAACGGCTTCCTGAACAGATTTTTCAGCTTTTTGCTGGAGTGTTCTATTATGTTGTGCTCTATTCAAAAAGAATGTATCATCAGCGAAAATGATCCTCTCATCCGCGGCAACGTTATATACCATATCGTCTATATATATTAAAAACAATATCGGACCCAATACAGACCCCTGGGGCACACCAGTAGCAATGCATCTCCTGGAGGATTTCTTTCCGCTAATATATACTATCTGGTATCTATTTAGCAGATATGATCGAAAAAGTTCGAATGCTGGGCCTCTGATGCCGATGTACTCCAGTTTAGATAGAGCTTTTTCATGGTTGACGCAATCGAAAGCCTTCGTCAAGTCCATACTAGATATTATTGCCTCCTCTGAATCATCCAACGATTGTTAGACGAATTGAATTATCTGAACCAGAGCAGAGGTAGTAGACCTACTTTCCCTGAATCCATGCTGATGATCACTCAGCAACGAATGACTCTCCAGGAATGAGACCAATCTAGATTTTATGAGCGACTCAAATATCTTTGACATTGCTGGTAATACTGATATTGGTCTATAATTGTGGCACAGTTCTTGGTCTCCTTTTTTATAAATTGGTATAACTCTTGCCAACCTCATCTCATCTGGAAAATAACCCTCTTGAAAGCAGGAATTTATGAGTTCAGATAGAGGATCTGCTAGGTAGTCAATCACTTCCTTCAGTAAACTTACGGAGAAACCATATACAGGGTGTTTCCTAAACATGCGGCAAAAATTCAGGGGGTTGTTCCTTGGACTATTCTAAGAATATTTTGTCCTTGGATGATTTTTGAAAAACCTCTTTGTTTTGAAGATACAGGGCGAACAACATTTTTCATATTTTTAAAATTAATAATAGTTTAAATAAAAATGCGTACCGCACTGTGTTTACTAAGTAGGTACAATTTATTTTTGAATTTGTTTAACAACATTCCAATTACTAAAAACGGCCAGTTTTTTGACTAAAAATTGCTAATACATCACAAAACGAATTCAAATGAAAACCGTGTTTAATCTGTATTCTTTTACCATCTGCACTTATCAATTTTTAGTCAAAAAACTGGCCGTTTTTAGTAATTGGAATGTTGTTAAACAAATTTAAAAATAAATTGAACCTACTTAGTAAACACAGTGCGGTACGCATTTTTATTTAAACTATTTAATTGTCCGCAAAAAGGGGTTTGCGGTCAATTTCAGATGAATTTTGCTACTAATATTGAACAACCAGAAAATTGTGAAATGTAACTTACCCCAACGGGCTGCAGAAGAAACCTAGGCGAATCACCGCTAATCTGGTTCCAAAAAGGAGGTTTCAAGGAAGGGAATTCAGGGGAATTTACCTCCCTTAAGTACCTATGGCTTCACCTGGTTGATGATAAGTTCAGGGCACTTCACGAATAGTTGTCCAATATTATTTTGTTCACTAACACTAGTGACTAGATGACGATGCAGAAGATAGATGAAAATAAATCAAACTTAATTATGATTATTTATCAGAAGATTAATTGATTTGTCTCTTTTGAAACTTTTCTATTCAGCACGTATGATCGATATTGAAATCTGTTCTGTTTCTCCGCTGACAGCCGATACGAAATCAGATTCTACCGGGGTCGTTCGAGAAGAAATACGACCGTAGTTCACGACTGAACATGCCGCCCGCCCTGAAGTGTCCCTTCAGTAAGATAACTGAACTGAAGAAGTGAACAGACGAAATAATTCAGGAGCAATCTACTGAGTTGGAAGAGGACACAATTTAACGACTGGTCGCCGAATTGTCCCAGACGCAGTGGCAACATCAGCGACGCGGGTTGTGGAATCAGTTCCCGGAAAAACAGATGATATACGACCGATAGACCACTTTAGAGGAGGAAGATTGTCATCTCGAATGACGACAACGGTACCTGGAAGGATAGAAGTAGATGGGTGCAACCATTTGTGACGTTGCTGCAAGGTGTGCAGGTACTCCGTACGCCAACGCTTCCAGAAGTCCTGCTGAAATCGTTGGACTAGTTGCCAGCGAGACAGACGGTTTACTGATACGGAACTCACATCGTTATCAGGAGGAGCGGTGAGGGAGCGAAAAACCAAAAAATGCCCTGGTGTGAGAGCTTCAAAATCAGAAGGATCAGACGAAGGGAGATACAGAGGACGAGAGTTGAGAATTGCCTCCACCTGAGTACAGACGGTGAGAAACTCCTCGTACGTGAGTTTTTGCTCGCCGATAACGCGAGTGAGATGATGCTTAGCAGATTTGACAGCAGCCTCCCAAAGGCCGCCAAAGTGAGGGCTGGAAGGAGGTATGAATCGCCAGTCAGTGCCAGAGGAAGAGGCGGCATCACACAGACTTTGTTGATGTTGTGGAGCAGCCAATAAGCGGCCAAGGTCACGAAGGTAATTATGCGCTCCCACGAAGTTGGTCCCGTTATCCGAAAAGATAACAGAAGGATGACCTCGGCGTGCAACAAAGCGACGATAAGCAGCAATGAAAGCTGAAGTGGATAGCTCAGACGCTAACTCTAGGTGAACCGCTTTAGTAGTGAAACAGATGAAGACGACTAGATATGCTTTGGTGCTGACGGCTCCGCGCAATCGCGCACTCGTCACGTAAAATGGACCGGCGTAGTCAACGCCAGTGGTAAGAAAAGCCATAGCAGAAGATAACCGCTCAGGCGGAAGATTGCCCATTGGCTGAATGAGAGGACGAGGTTTGCAGGAGAAGCATCGGTTACATTTTCGTAGACGGTTACGAACTACGTTGCGGCCATCCAAGATCCAGAACTGTTGACGAATGAACGAATGCGTAGCTAAAGCACCGGCGTGAAGTAGACGATAATGGGCATCATCAATGATCAGATGCGTGAGATGATGATTTTTGGGTAGGACAACAGGATGTTTGTGTTTATAAGGTAGTAAGGAGGCTGAAAGGCGACCACCGACACGTATAAGTTCATGATTGTCGAGAAAGAGATGGAGTTTCATGACAAGCCGATGACGAGAAGAAGGTTTTTTAAGTTCAGCTAGCTCCTCAGCGAAATGCAGAGACTGAACTAGACGTATCAAACAAATTTCAGCTTCTTGAAGCTCAATAGAGGAGAGGAAACCTGAGCGAGGGAAAGATGGACGACGAGCATTTACCATGAAACGTCGACAAAAGGCAGTTACGCGCTTGAGACGAAGATACGAAGAGAAACGTTCTATGAAGGTGGGTTCATTGGAGATGGCCGCTAACATTAAGGAGGAGATCGGCTTTGCTTCGTCGTCCACCTGTTCAGTTTGTGATGAATCGACAAAGGAAAGAGGCCACGAGGATGGGTCGAGAGACAACCAAGGAGGACCGCGCCACCACAATGGGTGGTGATGAATATCTGAGGGCATCAATCCTCGAGAGGCGCAATCAGCTGGATTGTCTTCAGATATCACATGCCTCCAGCAATTAGAAGGAATCAAATCCTGTATCTCAGCGACTCGATTGCCAACAAATGTCTTCCACCTGTGACTCTCACCACGGATCCACGACAAGGCAACAGAAGAATCGCAAAAGGCAATATAGTCAGCACTAAGATTCTGCAAAACGCGGGTAGACAAATGATGCATGAGTTTTGCGAGAAGATGGGCACCGCAGAGTTCTAGACGAGGAAGGACATTGCCTTACAAGGAGAAATTTTGGATTTGGCCGTTAGAAGAGACACGTGGAATCGACCGGACGATGTAGGAGTGCTTAGATAAACAACTGCAGCATAGCCGGATTCAGAGGCATCACAGAAGCCGATGAAGCGATGAACAGAAGAAGAAACGGCAGGGATGAATCGTGGTATGTGAAGCTCTGTCAACGTGGGAAGATGGGATTGAAACTGCAACCACCGGTTTTGAATCTCATTCGAGAGAGGTTGATCCCATTCTAGACGAAGTAGACAGAGCTGACGAAAGAAGATTTTGGCATAGAAAGTGACTGGAGTTAGCCATCACAAAGGATCGAAGATTCTAGCCATCTGACTCAGCACATTCCGTTTGGTGACTGTCGTTGAGTTTAAACGGACGGAATAAAAGAAGTGATCAGATGCAGGATTCCATCCAAGTCCCAGAATTTTGAGACTTGGTTCACGGTCAAGAAGAAGGGGGTCAATAGAGGAGGATTCCCTACGATGATCAGATGGGATACCGTCTAGCAGGGGAAGATGATTAGTAGCCCATTTACGCAGCTCAAAACCACCCGCCATGAGCAGGTCTTGAACCTGCTTTCGCAATTCAAGAGCTTCAGATTCGGATGAACAGCCGGTCAAGATGTCATCGACATAAATCTCATTCAGCAAGACTTGCCTTGCCGTAGGAAATCTGAGTCCGTCGTCCGAAGCTAGCTGATGAAGGGTTCTAAGTGCTAGGTAAGGAGCCGAGGAAACTCCATAGGTGACTGTGTTCAGACGGTAATATTGGAGGGGTTACCGTTTGGAGAAACGCCAGACGATGCGTTGATAATCCCTTTGCTCAGGGCGTATCAGGATCTGTCGATACATCTGTCTGATATCGGCAGTAAAAACAAATTGATGTAGACGAAAACGAAGCAGAAGAGTGGAAATGTCCGCATGCAGCTTCGGGCCGGTAAGCAGAAGATCGTTGAGGGATTTGCCATTAGCAGATGCGCAAGAGGCGTTGAAGACAACTCGAATTTTAGTAGCAGGATCATCTGGACGGTGTACAGGATGATGAGGAATATAATAAGGTTCATATCGAGGATGGTCAAATGATTCAGGAACCAATTCCATGTGACCACTCGAGAGATAATCTCGCATAAACTCATGATAGGCGACACGAAGATCAGGGTTATTTTCTAGACGATTTTCTAATCGAAGAAACTGCCTAGTCGCCACATTGACAGAGGTACCCAGACGATAAGATGAGAAGGGCAAACCAACAGTGTATCTGCCAGTGGAGTCACGAGTGACTTCAGCGCGATACAGAACTTCACACTCCTTCTCGGCAGGGGTCAAAGGAAGCACGTCAGGTACTTTATCGAGTTCCCAAAAACGCCGAACGATGTTGACAAGTTCCTGATCTGAATGACGCGGGGAGCTCAGAGGGTCCGTGATGACAGGAGAACTTATCACATCAGATGATGAGATACGGGCAGAAGCATCAGAAGAATCAGTATTGTCCGAAGGAACATGGCAGGCGGCCTCTGATAGAAGGACTTTGGGCTGAGAAGGGGATGGAGAAGACACAGCAGATGATGACCCTGCTGAAAATGACGGAAAAGTGTTTTGTCTAGAAGGTCGAATGCGACTATGAACAGTGGCTGGTGAGAAAGACACGTGTTTTGTCTTCCTCCGATGGCGAGCATACGGCCCATAAAGTACCCAACCTAAGGTGGTAGATAATGCACCTGGAAGCTCAGACGATGGGCACAAGGTGCCAGGAAGAACTAGATGAGGAAGCACATCCGAGCCGATCAACATTCCAATGGCACGAGGAATAAAAAAGAGTGGATCAGCCAAGCTGAGTTTCTGAAACTCAGGCCACCGGCCGTTGAATGCTTTGACAGGAAGAGGATCTATTTGGCTGTCAATAACGTAAGCTTTGATGATAAGATTGGGAGGATCCCCTTGGTGATAGAGAGTGACGTATGCGTACCCCTGAATGCGAAACTGATCCGCGTTACTCAAGGTGCGAAGTTGAATGGTTTCAGGGTGGATGAATAGACGAAGCTTGGAGGCCCACTCACGGGTGATGAGGGTGTGCTGGCAGCCGGAATCCAGGAGAGCACGGCCGAACACGACATTCCGCCGGTTATCAAGACGTATCCAAGCGGTAGGCATGAGATAGTCAGGATTATTGGTCTGACGCAAAGAAGACCGCGGAGATGAAGACAGATGATAAGAAGAGAACAGACGGAAAGACGAAGACAGATGTTTGTTTGACGGAGTAAGACAACCGCGAGATGACCAGTGCAGTCATTCGGAACCACTTCCAGAGGAGTGGGAAGAATGAATGAGTGGTGAAGCTGGCGAGGCTCGAGACGACACTGAACCTGCCGCCTCAGGGCTCCGGCGTGACATCATCGATATCCCCGCTGATCGAGCCCTTATTGAGGTGCCCGGAGAGGTGACAGCACGGGTTGGCTCCTCTGATGAAACAGAGGGCGAAGAAGGACGTTCCGCCGTTGAAAGGGATTTCCTTCCAGCATAGGAAACGGAAGGGGATGCAGTGGCAGCAGATGCCGCGGCAGCAGATGCCAGATGGAGAATTGTATGGTGTCGTCCCCCGCATGTGTGACAGCTCTGACTCGAACTGCACTTAGCGGTGGCATGGAAAGACGACATGCAATTTCTACATAGCCGCCTTTCAGTCACGAAAGCTCGTCGCTGATTAACGTTCATGGCCTTGAACTCACGACACTGGCGAACAGAATGATTCGCCGAGCAAAACACACACGCGGAAGACGACGAAGGGCGCGCACCAGCGTAAGCAGGGCGGCGAGGATGCACACCAGGGGATGAAGGCATAGACGATGGGGAAACAGACGCTGATCCTGCTGGAGATTGAGGTCTTAATGATCCCTTCGGCGCAATGGATGAGGTGACGGAAGTGCTTTCCAACACTCGCAACTGTCGATTGGTGAATTCGAGCAACTGAGCGAGAGTGGGAAAGTCATCAGAGGATAACTGTCCCTCAAACAAGTGGCGAGATGGTATATCGAGGTTGCGCAAAGCTAGTGAAAACAAGAGGAAGTCAGCCAGATCTGAAATGGGTAATGCCTTGATGGCATGAATGGCATTCTGATGCGTCGTGACGAATTTCTTCAATTGTGGTAAGGAAGACACAGATGCGGGCCGTGAATCCAAGATCTGATTCACATAAAGATTCGCCAACCGACGAGGGTTTTGATACCGGGAGTGAAGGGCTTGATAGGCCAGAGGGTAATTCACCGAATTTAATTGAAATCCAGAGATGACAGATGCTGCTTCACCAGAGATGGCAGATGCCAAGAGGTGAAACTTCTGAACGGGCGCCAGGGAATTGTTCTGATGTACTAAGGCATCGAATAGAGCGATAAATCCGGGCCATTCCTCAACCTTGCCCCGAAAGCAAGGCAGGTCAACCCGCGGAATAGGTAGCTCAGCCGATGAAAATGATGGCGCCTTAACAGACGTAGATGCGGTTAGACGACTATGGGCGGCACGTACATGTAGGCAAATTTCAAAAAATGCCTCGAATTTTGATGGTGATCCGATCTGACCAGGCTCCCCTAGCTGAGAATTGAGTTGGACAACTAACTCATCAGCCTCTCTGAAAGCCTTTTCCACTTTGACCAACTCAGTCAGACACATGTTGGCCACATCGACTTCTGTGGTCAAATCCTTTATTAATTTAAGAAGAGTAGATGCCGCAGAAAATGCATTCTCGCGCTTGATGATAGATGTTGCCAAAGAGGCCTTCAATTTATCCATTGACGGCATTTTAAATTGTCGAATGACCCCGGTATGTATATCGGTATAAATTAATTCCGAAATCTCAAAGTGACAACTGGGTATCTTATGTCGATAAAGGTCAATATTTTAATGTTACATTACATTACATTAAAATATTGACCTTTATCGACATAAGATACCCAGTTGTCACTTTGAGATTCCTGAAATATATTTTTATTTTTGTTAGATTTATGAATTACTTAGTGATTAGTTTATATTTGTTGACACCTTAACCTCGATTTCAAAGCCCTGAGGATGGATTGAATAAAATCCGAAAGCTCGGCAAAGAAAACAGAGTATTTTTTTGGTGTAAAACTTGGTCGATTCCCTTAGAAATCATTCTGTATAAATCACGACCATTATTGCATCTTAGTTATATATATATATATATATACAGGGTGAGTCTTTGACTTGTACATATATTTTAACCGAAGGTTCTTGAGGTCAAAAGAAACACTTTTTTCATTTACCATTTTTTCCGATTCGGCCCTGTTAAAAAGATATAGCCATTTTAAATTTTCAAAATGAGCTAATTCACCCCTGAAAACCGGAACACTGAAGTTTTCTCAAGCATAAGATATACCTCTTGAACCTTGGAAATAAGCTACTAAATTAGAAAAACCATCATAAACTCACGTTTAACATTCCATTTGTTGAACAAAGTAGTGTTTATAATCAAATAAATGAGTTATTCCAATTTCGTTGACGCTAAAGATTAAATATTCTTCTCTTGATTTCTATTTCATTTTCGATAACTATAACGAATTGAGCTCGCTACCACCCATATTAGCTCTGATACTCATATCCATTCATTCATTATATTTCATTTATATGATATCGTTGTTTATTTTTCGTGCAAGAATTAACCTTAAAATCTCAAATAAATAATATTCATCTATGAAAGATCTAACACAGACTATAGTAATCTGTGGTTTTAAGTTTGAATTTCAAATTTCGAGTGATGCCAAATATAAACACAGCAGTTCGGTTCGAATAATCTATGTTCTAAGTTCTAACCTAAAATTTTCATTTACAGTTTACACTGTTATTGTTATAAAATATTTGTTATGAATTGAAGCATTTGATTTGTTCCAACTATCTCATAAAAATATTGAAATGCATCAATATTTTTGAAACCATCAGTATGAAAATATGGAAATATGTAAAATATTCTGGCTCTGTAATCAATGGAAAATGTTAGACTACACTTGTAATCAAATTTGTTGTTAATGTGTACCTACATTATAGCCAACTTTACTACTTAATTCATCTTGATTTTGGCATTGAAAATAAATGAGAAGTATTCAATGTAAATATCCACAATAGAATATTTGGTTTCTTTCAACTCACCTAATTTGTTTTCACATTAAAACAATTATGGCCCTCTTGGAAGTATGTCAATCATAAGCTCTTAGGATGAATTTATGGAATAGCAAAAGAATAAAAGTATTCAATCTCAATCACATGAAAATTTGTCTAGTAGGTACCTAGTCCTAGTGATATGTTTCGATGTGAGTTTGAATGAGCCGAAGAAGAATACAGTATTGTTCGATAGCAGCAGTCTTTAGTGGGATATTGATTGTTGTCATTATAATGGGACTATTTTGTGAAAACTTTTTTAAACATGGGTTTTATGAATAATCTGGACTTTTCAAAAAGAATGTTGATTTTAGTGAAGTATCTTCTTATTATCAGAGCTGTGCCAAAGCTCAGTGATTTTTAATCAAATCGAGGAGTTGAGGTGAGCTTATTCAAATAACTTCATTTTCAAACTAAGTTGGCTAGTACTTCAATTCTTAAATCTGAGACATGACTTCATAGTAAATATTCATTTCTGTGGTTTTTTTTCCACAATAGAACAGAGTTGCATTCAGCCAAAGTACCCAATTTTTTGAATTTCACAGATAATTTTTTTTTTTAAGATCAAGTTATTCGAAAACGGCGCTTTGTACGAGAAAATATGAAGAATACTTTTATTTTTCAAATTAGCCAAATACTCTTCAATGAACGTTCAAATTACTATTAAGAGTTGGTTTCTTCGAATTTCTGGTATTTTTATGGTATGTTATGTTCATAACAAAGAAACAGAAGAATGTGTATGGAATCTGGTGTTCGGAGAAGATGTATCACATCAAAAAAAAGCTATATTTCAAAAATCATTTCCTTCGATACAACCATTTACGAGATATAGCCGAAAATCACATTTTTTTAACGATTTTCAACAGCCTGTATCTTTTTAACCGGGCCGATTCGGAAAAAATGGTAAAGGAAAAAAGTGTTTCTTTTGACCTCAGGAATCTTGGGTTAAAATATATGTACAAGTCAAAGACTCACCCTGTATATATATATATATATATATATATATATATATATATATATATATATATATAGTATAGTAAGTAGCCCGTGTGACCGAGCACAATTAGATACTTACCTGATTAGCCAAGCACAGAAAGAGGTCATCCTAGGTACCACGCGGACAGTCAGAAGATTTCTTACTAGCTCCTGAGTACAACCTTGGTCGCTGTGGTGACCCGGTTGTCTTAGATCCATCCCGCTTGTCGGTGAATTAAAAAAAAAATATATATAATATATATAATATATATATATATATATATATATTTTTTTTTTTTTTTTTCTTCCACCATCTTTTCGGGTTTGGTTTAATTTCAATCGGACAAACACATTGTCAAGATCAAAATAGTGTTCAGAATCCTTGTAGGAATTTTCTAACGATTCGGGTGGTAGACAGGATCACTTGCTTTTGGGAAGCTGAAATGACATCAGGTTCCAGGCACAATCTCTTAGTATTCTCCAGCAGGTGTGTCTCCACCAAGCCATTCACCGATATGATCATCGGGAAAATGCTGATCGTCCTCAAATTGTGGAGCTCACGTAGTTGGAATGCCAAGTCACCGTATTTGGTTATTTTTTCCGTGTAAGCTTTCGTGATGTTATCGTCCGCCGGGATCGTGAACTCTATGAGTATACATGTTTTTTGTTCAGTATCGAAGAGCGCGATATCAGGTCTGTTATGCATCACCTCTCGATCCGTTACTAAGGTGCAGTTCCAATATAGTTTGTAGCGTGCATTCTGTAGGAGAGGTTTTGGAACATATATGTGAGTTGGTAGGTTTTCCCGGATTAAACCCAGCTTCAACGCAATCTGTTGGTGGTAGATCTTCGCCATGGAGTTATGCCTCTCCAGGTAATCTCTTGGAGCAAGTATAGGACAAGATGAAGTTACATGTTGTAATGTTTCAGGTGCTTGGGAACATTTGCGACAGCGATCAGATGGTACGTCGAGTTTGGCAATATTTTTCTGGTACATTCTTGTGGGAATCACCTGATCCTGTATTACCATTAGTCGACCTTCTGTTTCCGGAAAGAGGTACCCTGCTGTCAGGTAAGTTAACGACTCCTTTTTATTTTATATACTATAGTATATATATATATATATATATATATATATATATATATATATATATATATATATATATATACTATAGTTTTCAGTATTCAGTACGAAATCCAATGCGTCAAGTTTATTTCTGAGGCATTGTATGTTTATGTTCAATATTGCTTTGCAGTTTTGATCACTCTGGTTTTCTACCCTCCCAGCTTGATTCCTATGGTTTTTGACTACTCTGCTCTCGGAGAAAAAACTTGAAACGTTTTACAAGCACACCCACAGGCCAGTTTTTCCGGTTTATATAGATCTTCAATAAGGGATAGGTCAGCTCCAACCTTGAATGATGAGCTTTTTGATCCGTCTCGTTTCGGTAGTTTCTCAATTATGAAATTTCTTCCAGTAAAACATTCTTGCAGATGTTTAAGAATTTGCGACTCCGCCACATTTTCACTCACACATCCCACATAGACCCAGGCACGTCGAGGAGCCCCCGAGAAGAAGGAAAGTTTGTCACCCGTTCCAGTCACCTCATTTTTTCTATCTTTTAAGTTTAATTTACGTCCAGGTTTGTTTTTCAGTATGCCTTCGTTTTCTTTATTTGAATTTTTTCCTCCTTTTGATTTATTTCAATTCGAGTAGATTTCTGTTATATTTGACGTTTTCTTCTCATCAGAGTTATAATCACTCTCATTAGATGTCGCCGTCTTTAGTTCAGACTTCTCCGTGATGTTTGGCGCAACATTTTCTTTGTGAAGAAGAGATCTGCTGTTAGATTCTTTACAGATTGGACCTACAGGTGGTTTTCTATGCCAGTTTTCATCTATTTTTTCTAATAGGGATGTATATTTTTTTAAAACTTTAATTTTGTCCTGAAGTTCTCCTATTAATATTGTTTTTCCGTTTATAATCCTGTTTAGATACATCACATCTTTACCATCATTCTCACCTTGTTGTGACGGTTCAAGTAAGTCAATGCAGTGTCCAGAATAATCCCCATTGTTTAAGAGATGTTGTTTACTAATAGATTGTTCAAAATAGTGTTCATTGAGTTCAGATAGTCTTGACTTTAGCTTCTGTATTTCCTGATTCTTTTCCTCGAGTTATGTTTGTTTTGAGGTTATGTCATCACAGCAAAAGATTTTTCCATCACTATCTACATAAATTCCACAAACTCTCAGCAAGCAACTCGGGTGATAAGTCTTCTGACACTTCGAACAAGTCACATAATTTTTTACATCTTTTTTACATTTGTTGCACAATTTTTCTATACACTCTGTTGTACGCGGCGCCATTTTGTATCTCTGCCGAAAGAAAGCAATAAAGATTTGATTCGATTGATGTCATCTGATGAATTCAAGAACGCTGGGGCATCCAGGTCGAAGGAAGTGGAAGTTACTACAGTCGAGAACGAGTCATCGTCGAAACAGCTGTCGGTACCATCAAATCTTAAACAAAAACCAACCAGAAAACCAGCTGTCATCCAATCAGGCATTCAAAAAAGAATGGTGACTTCGGCTCTTACGAAGGAGGTTAAGGAACGCACCAAACCTTCCTATCCAATAAAGACAATTACAAGAGATCATAATCATAATCATAATCATAATCATTTATTGCATCCCATAAGACAAATTTACATTTATATAGGACAGGTCAGAAATTAAGTAAACAGGAAAAAGAAAATCAAACTAAATATTCAAATCAACCTGAAACAAAAATATTCTTCTTTGCTATAGAAACACTGCTCTAGTAATAAATCCTTGATAATTTTTTTGAAACTTAAATATTCAAGATGCTTAATTCGCTCTGGTAAGTGATTGAAAAGTTTGATTCCAGCATACATGGGTGATTGTTGAAATTTCGTGGTTCTGTGAGTTGGTAAGCAGATTATTTCTTTATGTCTGGTATCATACTTGTGATATTCAGAGCACTTTTTTAAGCTATGTATATTCTTACGTATGAACAGCAAGGAATTAAATATATAAATACAAGGAAAACAAAGTATTCGATTCTTGATAAATGATGGTCTACAAGACTCCCGGGGTTTTAAGCCGAACATCAACCTAATGATTCTCTTCTGAGAAACAAAAACCTCACTCTTACTAGGAGATTCTCCCCATAGAATGGTGTTATAATTCATATGGGAGTAGGCTAGTGAATAATATACTCCTATCAGTGATTCCATAGGCAAAATATTTTTTAGTCGCTTCAATGCAAAAAATGCACTACTCAATCTAGTGCAGACATAAGCGCAGTGAGTTCGCCAGTTGAGTGTGTTATCAATTCGCAATCCCAAAAATTGTACACAGTCAGAGGACTTCAAGTCTCCATAAGGGAGTCTCAAAGTGAGTTCGTTACTGTAGTTCCGAGTCTGAAATCCAGCAGTCCATGCAAAAGGGAAACCTGATCTCAATATTAAACCAGCACCGACAGGTAGAAAGTGGATATGGATTGGTGGTCTTTCAAGAGAAACTTCGCTTTTCAACATATTGTCGTATGCGACTGGAAGATGGCCAGATAATGATCTTCTTTGTTTCGATTTAAAGTCTAAAAATAGCAAGAAATCTTTTAAGTTAGGAAGCAGAGATTTGGATTTGGAAGAACAACTCAATCCAGAAGCATGGCCTGAGGGTATATTTATCAGACCATTCCAGAACATCTAGCTAAGAAGAATCCAATCTGACAATGAAGCTGTGTACCAAGGAGGCTGTTATGGGGTGAATGTTATTCACTGTAGTTCTAGTTCATACTTAGGTAGGAATAATTGTTTATATTGCTATTACCAAAATGTCAGAGGTTTGCGTACTAAAATAACTAATCTTGCTCCATCAATAATTAGTTCAGATTACGATATAATATTTTTAACTGAAACTTGGTTGTCTACAGACATCTCGAATTCAGAACTGGGTAATAATAATTTCGATATTTATCGCAAAGATAGAGATGCCGTAACTATCTGTAAATCAAGGGGAGACGGTGTCATGATAGCCATAAAGAAATCGATTTCTTCAAGAATTATATCAAGCTCACATGATGATATAAAAGTTATATTTGTTTTAATACATACTGAGGACGGAGATATTTTATTGTCTTATGTTTACTTTCCTCCAAATAGCGACATTTCTTGTTATGAAAAATATTGTGAGGATTTGGAACATATATCTGATCGATATTCTGACGCAAATCTGGTATTCTGTGGAGATTTTAATCTTCCGGGTATGTGTTGGAAATCCGAGCCTAAAAAAAACATGGTAAAAATAACAAAAACTCAAACGGTAATCGCACAGTCAATAGCATTGTTAAATATGGTTCAATTAAATGAAATTTCAAACAAAAACGATGTCGTACTAGATTTAATATTTTCATCATTCGATAACATGACGGTTTCTTTGGCGGCTGATATCTAGCTTCATTGTGACGAACATCACCCGGCATTATGTTTTCACATTGATTCCGGATGTTCGAGGAGAGAAGAACAAAATTATACATTTCTCGATTTCAAAAATGCCAATTATAATGATTTATTCGATTACTTTTCGACAATAAACTGGAATGAGATTATTTTTGAGAATGATGTTCCAAAATCCATATTGAGTTTTTACCATATTATTGAATCAGCAGTCGAATTATATGTTCCCAAAAGAATATCAAGTAAATATAAATTCCCAAATTGGTTTTCACCTCGTCTGAAGAGTCTGATCTATTCTAAAAAAGCGGCACATCGATCATTTGAGATACCTATCGAATTGCTTAGAAGACTATACAAAGTTTGCAGAATTGAGACAACAATGTAGAATTGAGCGCGTGAACTGCTATCGCGAATATATAAATTCAGTCGAAAATTCTATAGAAATGAATCCAAAGTATTTTTGGAAAGGATCCTGCACGTTTAGTATGGGAAACAAATCTAAAACATGGTTTAAGTAACAGTTCCTGAAAATTTCATCTCTTTGACGTGAAGGGAAAAGAAATAGCTGAAAATTCAAGACGAAAAACAGTTTTTTGTGAATAACTCAGAAAATATCCATTTTAGGGCAAGGGTGTGATGCATACACTCACATTATTTTTTAACGTAGATTCAATATCTGCCATCAAAAAATGGGGTTCTAATTTGAAAAAATTAATTTTTCACGATTTTGTCATCCCTAACTTTGAAAGCGATTTTTTCACCCCCTGTATCATGAATCGCGATTTCGATTTTTAAAGTGGATACATCAATCTTACATCTCGAAAAATTTCAAAAATGAAAATTTTCCATCCAAAAACCTCGAAGTTATTCTTGTTTCAGCGGAGCTCTATTTTCGATTTTTTTTTCGAATTTTCCCGCTCAGAGAGAATTTTCCAACCAAAACTGAAAAATGTTACATCAAAATAACTTGAAATTTTCTAAGGAATCTATTTCTGCAATAAAAAAATGGTGTTCTAATTTGAAAAACGGAAGTTGACGTCATTTCCGGAAAACGGGAGGTGCTCATGCCTTGAAAATATTTTAGATTTCATCAGCATCGTGAAATACTTATAAGTGCTGAATTTCATGAAAATACGTTCAGTAGTTTCCCGTATAAATATGGGTGAGGTTCCTCGTGAAAGACCCTGTAGATCAGATCAGTTTTATTATGTACCTTGAAACTTATAAATAAATAAATAAATACGTATTATGTTTATATTTATTTGATTCTATAAAAAATTAATACATTTGTTTAGAAAAGAGAGAATATGAAATTTTAAATCATTATTATTAAGATTTTGACAATATACATCTCATTACAAATCTTAGAGGAAATTTGAGGAAAGTCTATTAGAGTTCGATCAATATAGCGCAGTTATCCAGAATGTAAACTATAAATGTTTCGGGAATTATATAATACTTGGTCACAATTCCGTTATCTAAATCATTTACTTTTTATGCTTGCGTTGTATTAAACAATGAAACATAATAATAATCCTACCTTTCAGTTTTTTATGAACATTATTTTCATATTTTATTGAAGTTATTTTTATCTCTTGAAATAACATATTTTTGAACATTTTGCGATTCCAAACATAAAATATTTTATTATATGTATATGAATAATAGATGTTTTGTTAGTATTTTTATTAAATTAAGACTGAAAATAGTTCTGTGAAGTGTTTTCATAGAAATAAATATATAATCTGAATTTTTCAAAGTGTTTGACCTGATATTTCTGATAAGGGGCGGTCTTGATATCACTGTAGACCTTTCGGACTTCAACCTCAGGTCATCGGAGTATGTCAGGTTTCAAACAACCTTTGATAAAATTTTTGAAATCCGAAATTGCACACTAAATTCATATATTGATGTGATTCTACGTTCAGGATTTCAAGAATAATAATGATTTAGATATAATATATTGATGAATATGATGAATTTTTCAATTTCTTCATTATTACATTTATTAATTCAAAGAATTTACATTTTGAGAAGTTTCTATCTTCAATTCAGTATAGGTAAAAATATTTCAACTGCATTTCAGATGTAAATACGGCTGTCCGCTGTTACTGATGCTTGTCGGCACCTTTGATGGTTTTATTATACCCCTCTTTGTTATTGGTGAACCCGGTTGCACAAATTCTTCTGAAGACTGAAGTTTCTACGAGATGCGAAACAGGTTTATTTCATCCGGGCTTGTGTTTTTACAATCCCGAAATATAGATACATACACACAAAATTCCCGAGTGAATTTTTTTTTCGATTATCTCATGAAACATCATATCAAAATTTATTTAACGTTTATTCCCCTTAAAATTATCTTACTATGTTATTCGGGTCTAGCGATGTATTTAGTTACTGAATCCAATGTTAATTGAGCTAGGTTGACATGGGTAGTGCATTGCGTCCAATGATTTTACTCCTTACTCACGGGCGATGAAACGACGTATATTCGTATTGCCATAACCTATTTGGCAAATTCATGTTGTTTCTTCGTCGGCACAAAGGGATTCCGACCAGCCCTGATGACTGCACATGTCTTTCTGCGTCAATCTAGATATTTATGACTATGATGCGGCTCCTTTTTGATGGGAATTAACTTTGTCGGTATTTCTGCCTGTTGTTTATGACCGAATTAAATCTCATTCCGAATTTCTAAACATGTGATTTCTGTTGATCAATCGCAAAACGTTTGTGGCTCTATTTTCATCCAAGGAATCTCACTTTTTCATTTTCTCTTGCCGTTAATATTTTCACAAAAGTTTTTGTCTGAGAATATTTTTATATAGTTAGGCTATATGCAGGGTATCCCGGGAAGAATGCGGCAAATGGATACATAAATGGAGGTCATCATGGGGGACTCATATCAAGATCGCCATTTGCTATATACAGGGTGATGTTAATCTCATAATTGAAATTTCACAGTTCAATAACTCTTTAACTAATCGACCGAATAATTTCAAATTTTGAAGAGTAGTCACTCTACTATCGCCTTCCTTCAATATTTCTGAAATCGCGAACAAATCAGATCCGGACTTTTTCTATTTTCGGAAATATTGGATCACCCTGTACGTGCACTTTTCTCGAATTCGTAACCACAAATAATTAATTCATAGAGAAAATTCATAAACCATTATTGGCACCGTCATACAGGGCGATCAATGAACATTGCCTTATGGGTGGAGTTTCATTGTTCGATAAACTTATCAGTAGAATTAAATTTAACTTTTGCAGTTCGCATTTCACTAGGGATTGAATCAACAATTCCTGTAATGTTGATACATGGGCTTAGAATAATCCAAGTTCGGTAATTCAAAAAATTCGCAAGTTTCTCAATGAAGGTTTGCAGTGTTTATAACAATCGTTAGATTGGCCCTCATATTTTTGAAAAATAGGTTGACAGGAGAAATTTATAAGAATTGCTTGAAACATACTTGGCCTGGTTTGTTAGAAAACATTGTGATGGTCTCCTCAGCACCACTCAAGTAAAGTGCGTGAATATTTGACAAACATTTTTGAAAACAAATGAATTGGTAGAGATGGACATGTAGCTTGGCCCCCTCGATCCCCTGATCTGAAGTGAATTAGTATTAGTCAATTGTATGCTGTGACTTCGGCAGCATTCGCAGTTATGGCTTCGTTAGTAGCGGAAGTTTGTGCAGTGATGTGTGAGGTTCTCGGACATTATATTCTCTCACAATATACTGATGGAATTCGAAATGATAAACGGAATAAAAAGAGAAGACAGCGCAGATGGTGGGTGAGAGCGTGGATAGAAAATAGAAGTTTGTCCGGAGCTACTCATTTTATAGATAATGAGTTGTGTTACACGTTTCCTGAAGATTTTAAAAATTTACTCAGGATGTCGGAAGAAAACTTCCACTTTTTATTGGAACGTGTATCTCCTTTGATACAAAAAAAAGATACAAATATGAGGGAAGCCATACCAGCTAAAGGCAAATTAATGATAACACTACGCTACTTAGCAGCAGACAATAGTTTTAAAAGCTTGGAATTTTTCTTTAAAATTCCTAAGTCAACAATGAGCAAGTTTTTGGTAGAAGTTTTGGAAGCTATTATAACTTCGTTAGGAGAGTTTATCAAAGTAAGTACATACAAATATATTTTAAGGAAATTCAATCAGATATTATAAATGATTACTAGTGGAAATCGTTGAATATTTATTGGTAAAAAGTTAACAGCTAACAAACATAAAGTTTTTGTTCTCATCTTTTGAAATATAGAATATAAAAATAAAAATAGGTCACACAAAAAATATAAATAAATTCGAAAATAAATTATTCTATTATTAATAGATAATATAGAATCATTCAAAATTCATCACAGACGATTAACAGTTCACATCATTAATTATTTTTTCTTACTCTTTGGAACGTAGAATAACTCAAAATAAACAATAAACTCAATAAACACAAAATATTCAAAAACTATTTTTTTTAATGAAGATTACGAAAATTGGGTAGTTCCGGAGTTAGCATCCATTGCAGCAGATAATTCGCTCGTCAAATTGGAAGGAAAAGAATGTTGGTCTCTCTCTGCGTTGTATTGCCCATCAGGTTGTACTGAAGAGGAAGACGATGAAGAATATTTCATAACCTCACCTAAGATACGGGTGACCGTCTCTTGTTGCAGCATCAGAGCACTTTCTGCAGGAAGTGTTCTCAATAGAGACGCCACGTATCTTCCGAAATGGTCGAAATTATCTTCCTTGGAAGCTGCTCTCTGAGAAATATTCTCCAACTTTTCCATTGCGGACATAATAATATTTGGTGTGTTATTATTTTCCATGAATCTTTTTTTTCCTCAACCGGTTCATTTTCAACGGCACTTGTGAGCTACGAGTTGGAGTTTCATATTCACCTAAATGGCTGATTGAATGCCCGTCTATCATGACTTCTTCTGAAGTTATGTCGACTCCTTCATTTTGTGCCTCTCTTCGCAGGTGTTCAGAATCTGCTCCAGTTGCGGTTATCTCCGATATACCTTCAGATGATGAGCAAAACTGAAAAAAATTTTTTTTTTAAATATTTGTTTGATGTGTTGTACTACTTAATTCAATTTTTTTACTCAGGTTCCATCAAGTGAGGCTGAATGGAAAGATATAGAGGCCGAGTTTCAAGATAAATGGAATTTCTTGTCTTGTATCGGAGCCATTGATGGAAAACACATAAAGATAAAAGCCCCAGCAAAAAGTGGCTCTGATTATTTCAATTACAAAAAAGATCATAGCATTATTCTTCTAGCCTTGGTGGACCACGATTATTGCTTTACGTACGTTGATGTAGGAGCAAAAGGAAGGTCATCAGATGGCGGCGTTTTTGGCAACAGCTCGTTATTTGAAGCATTAGAAAAAAAATTATTGAATATTCCAAAAGATGCCGTTATTCTTGGAGATGACGCTTTCCCATTGAAAACATACCTTTTAAAGCCGTATAGTAGGAGAAATTTAACGAAGGAAGAAAAGATTTTTAATTATCGTCTATCAAGGGCCAGACGAATTTCGGAAAATGCTTTTGGTATTCTGGTAAGCAAGTTTCGAATATTTCATAGAGCTATCGATCTCAAGCCAGAAAAAGTGGATAAGATTGTTATGGCTTGTTGTTCCTTGCATTATTGGTTGAGAAAAACCAATAATGCCTATATTCACTCCGGTCTCATAGACGAGGAAGATAGTAATTATGAACATATCCCAGGACTTTGGAGAGATAATCAGATATGTGGTCTTTTACCGATAGAGGAAACATCATTCAACAGAAATCCAACAAGATCAGCATCCCAGAAGCGTGACCAATTTTGTTCATATTTCAATGAAGAAGGGGCGGTTCCATGGCAATGGCAAATGATAGAGTAGTAAGACATGCATTAAAAATAAAGTGTTTTGAGAAATTCAATCTATGATTTCAACTTACCAAATTAGACAGTGTTTCACGCGTTCTCACATGAGGTCTTGAAAAGGCATCCATCAATTTGAACCAAACCACCTTTGGCTTGTATACATCGTCTGCACCAACACCACTTTTTGTACTGGACGCAATTTTTTTTAATTCCTGAGAGTAGGAACTCCGTAAATTTTTGAATTTAGTGATAATATCGGAGGCATTGAAATTCGTCACATTTAGCGCTTCTGCAATCCGTTGTGCTGCTGCAGCCCGCTTATCTCTTTTTTTATAACCCTCATCGGTCGGGTCCCATAACACCAGTTCATTTCTATAACATTCTAGGAATTTTAATGTCTCAGCATCACCAAATCGAATTATACCACTCATTTTTAAAACACGACTATCCTTCTTGAATTCTTCAACGCAAATGAAAATCTATCCATAGAAACTACCCCGGCGAAAGAATATTCAATTAAATTTGCCAAAGGGAACGCCGACAAGCTTCAAGAGAGCGACTTTTTTTAACTTCTATCTGGATATTTATGAGTGATAAATAAAGGCGGCATCTCTTTGGAGTAGATAAAATTTGTCGGTATTCTTTCTTTTTATTTATTACCGAATCAACGTTTGTGGCTCCAGGTTAATATTTTCTCTAGATATTATCCCAAAAATATCCCTGTTTTCTTTGAATGGTGCTGTTAATATTTTTATAACATTCCTCGGAATAATCAGAAAAAAGTTATCCCCGCACTTTAATTTTTTTGGCGAAATTAATTTATAATATAATTGTGCCAAATTATGATGGTCAGATTTTTAGAAAAAATCAACAATTTTTTCCTCATATGCAGAAAATGAGAAAAATCAGTATCACTGGTAAGCCTGTGTGGGAAGTTTGTCCAGCACCTTTTGATTTTCGAAAAAAAAAATTTCAATTATATCTCGAAAATGGAATGAAATTGGTGGAAATGAATATGGTTTTTACTGACAGGATGAATCTTTTCCGAACATGAAATTCGATCAAAGTCCGGTATACTAAGTGAGAAAGAAAAACGAATCGAAGTTTTTCCCTCATATGCAGAAGATAAAAAAAATCAGTATCACTGGCAACACTGTGTGGAAAGTTGGTCTAGCACCTTTTGATTTTCGAAAAAAAAAATGGAAAATCCAAATCTGCTGGGTCAACTTTACTCACATCAAAAAATTGTGCTACACCCATGTAAAGGTAGGTATTCCGTAGAAATTTCCACAAAAAATTAATCAAAAACAAAAAAATTAGAAAAAGTTGAACCTGTTTTGGTCTTTTTGACCGAGATTTGTTTTATACACTTTGATGTCTTGGATTTGTACACATATTTTAATCGAAAATTCTTGACGTCAAAGGAAATACTTTTTTCCTCAGCCATTTTTCTGAATCGGCTCGGTTGAAAAAATATGAGCTTTTGAAAATCCATTAAAAAAATGTTATTTTCAGTTATATCTCGAAAATGGAATGGAATTGGTGGAAATGAATATGGTTTTTACTGACATGATGAATCTTTTCCGAATATGAAATTCCATCAAAGTCCGGTATACCTACTAAGTGAGAAAAAAAAAACGAATCGGAAGAAATAGTAAAGAAAAAAAGTGTTTCTTTTGACCTCGGGAATCTTCGGTTCAAATATATGTACGTGCGAAGACTCACTCTGTATAGTTGGGCTACTATATACATATTTCTGCTGACTGATGTCTGTCAGATTTTCAAACAATTTACTGATAACTGATTTTCATCCTTTGAAGGAAAAGTAGAGTTATTTTTGAAAATCTGATCAGAACAAGACAACTGCACAAATGTAGCAAAAGTATCTGAATCAATTTTCGCCGAAGAAAAACCAAAGTGCAGGACTGACTTTCTTCAATTTTTTTTTTACGGAAATGTCAGGGGCACAACTTTCGAAATACAGATGTGCTGGGATGAGATTTTTCTAATTTTTGAGTGTTCCTGTGAAACCAAAAAAATTTATGAAATGAGTGCTGGCCTAGCTTTTAATTGAATTTTGTAATATTCAGTACATGTAGTGAAAATTTATTTCATCCGTTGAATCCCAATAACATGTTTTGGGAAATATTTTCAAAGTCGTATTTAACAAAAAAAAAATCAATTTAACAAAGTATCATAAACCTAGTACAGCTCAATTCATTACAAAAAAAAATCGAAAATAACCCTTGTCTACTTCCACTATGGTCGCTCCAAGACCACGCAACACGTTAAATATCTAACATGTTTGATATCCCATTTTACGTTCGTGCCGGCTGCGAAACCGTCCGTTTCGAGAATAGTTTCACAACTCCTCCGTTGACACGAGTCGATCTCTACACATAACTAACCTCGCCTGTGCTTCACTACCCGTGTCAACTAGGATAAATCGTTCATTTCGTGAATATTCGCACGATTCTTCCGTTGACACGGGTCGTTTTCCATGTATTCTTGAACCACAGCTGTGATCCACTTGCCATGTCAACCTAGCTTTATGCATACTCTAGGAACGGAAGGCAATAAAAATAGACAATTATGAAATTAATTGTTTGAATAAAATCAGGCCTGTTTCCGATGCCGATAAGGCACGTCTTTAAAATATATCCTACTTTATTTTGCTAACACAAAAATTATTAAGGTTCGTTGGAGAATCATAGAAATAAAACGATGGCTTATTTCTTATGAATTGAAATGAGACAGGTTGTTCCACCATGGGCGCGATGACGATGCTCTTTACGGTGAAGGGTTGAAATTTTCAAATTTTCACAGTATCATTAGGCTCCATTAGAGCTATATTATATAATTGTTTCGAAATACATATGGTTCATAAAAAATGTGTAAATGAATGAACAAAATGATTTTTTTATCGAACAACCTGTTTTTATTGAATTTCCAGATTAAATGGAATAAATCAACCCCAGATTTTATATGCTTAAAACTTCCTTTTTTTGAAATATTTCGATTCTTCATAAAGGGAACAGGCTTTGGAAGAACTGACGTTTTCAAAATGAATGAATTCATTTAGATTTCAAATTGAATTCTAGACAAATGGAGGTTAGTACTTACTTTTTGATAATCATTGGGAACTCTACTGAAACAATTCATTGATGACCCATTCAAACGTTATTATCGGGCTTATTCCAAATGGCATACATGTATTATATTTTCTTATCAGGTAGCAAATTTTAGTAGTAGCCAATTTGAAAAGTTGTGTACTGAATGAGAAAATAAATTATAGAGTGTATCAGTTGAAATAGTCCAATATTAACTTTTTAATGCGTCATCAATGAATTTTCATCATTTTGAACGCCCAGTAGAGTTCCAAATGATTTTCTTTCGAAATCTCATTCAAATGAATTCATTCATTACGAAATTTCAGCGCTTAATAATTCTGTTAAGGCTATCTAGGTGTATTTAGTTGTTCTAGAAATTTCAAGCCTCAACTCTTAATTTCGGTCTGTAGAATTTGAATATTATGGTTAAACGTATGTCCTCATTCTAATAAGGGATTGAAATATGTACAATTGTTCTTGCAGTTAAGAAAACCCTTTAAATGTCCATCAATTGAAATCTGGAAAGCCTTCCTGTCGAATATAGATTTAACCTGTTTACTCATTCACCTTGCCGGTTAGTCGTTTCAGACGAATTGTGTTCAAACTGTGAAGAAAATAGTAGTAAATACCAACGAATTGGTATTCTGAAGGATCTACGAAATATTAAATATTGGGTACTTGGGTATTTGAATAAATTTAGTTGAAATTTAGTAAAGTCATTGAAAGTAATAAGTATTTAGCTCTTACTAGATTGAATTTTTTAGGTTCAGAGGTGTCTCAGTGGACACAAAATTCAACAATATTGAGGACAAAGAGTACGCAACTGACTTGTTTGTGGTTTTTTCAGAAATTTTTGAAGATTGAACAACTAATAATATACAACTTTTTCGACTCCTATATATGCTTCATATCTAGCTTCGTTTTCGAGAAAAAAAAATTGAAGCCACTCTATTGCATATCATAGACACCATGAATAGTTTTCTGAATGATTTGAACTAATTTTTATTTATCGATAACGAAGCTTGATATGAAGATTATATAGGATACCGAAAAGTTTCATTCAATTTAAAAAATGAGAAACTACAGAAAAATAAGCAGGTTAATTTATAAATAACTAGGTACCGCTTTTTCCAAAACTTCTTCGCTCGTCATATCTCGGAAACGATTCCCCGGACGGTTCGTAGACCCAGACCATTTTTATGACCAAACGAATAAATATCTGAAGCTTCGTACCAGTGTGACCAGATGTAGTAGAAATCTACTTTTTTAGTAGATTTTTCGCATTTTCATGAAATTTTTTGTAGGGAAAAATCAGTTGGGAGATTTTGGTAGATTCTATAAGTTTTAAAAATATCACCGAGACGGTTGGGAATTGGGATACCTAGATTGTTCCGATGAATCAATTCATTGTTCATCGAGGTTCTACGCGGTTCTAGAAGAACGTACAGATGTAAACATAATAAAATCATAAAACTTCTTTGGTGTCTGTCGGTTTAGAATAACTACAAAAGGTTATGGAATTTCCGAAGGGAACCTCATTTAAAACAGATGGTGTAACGAGTGGTATAAAATCTTCAGTTGAAAATATACCATTATCTCACATCAGGTATTCTATTAAGCGGAAAAAATGTGTAACTAGACTTTGTAAAGTTTGACAAATTGAAGTTACTGAATTTTTCAGATTTATAGATATTTATTCACATTACAGAATCGTTTTTTATGAACTTAATTTCATAGAGAATTTTCACGTATCTTTGTACTCGCAATCAATAAAATTATTCAGATTTATTCTATAATATGAGACTATGTTCAATTGTTGAAAGGAAATAAAAAAAACATTCAAAAATTTTGAAAATCTTGATTTGAATCGATTGATTCTAATTCTGATAGTTACAATTGAAATCAAAAATAATTATCAAAATAATTCTTGTTACTTATAAACTTGAACCTTACATATCATGGAAATCATTAAATAAAAGGATCTTTGAAAAATTTCCGCAAAACGTATTTTTTTATAATTCTTTCAGATTCTTTTTCGACACGTATCTTGTATCTAGTGCGTCGAACACTGATGTTCAAAAAATTTTGTATTTCGTTATATTGGGTATTTTGTCATTGTCAGTGATTGCATGATTTTGGCAATATTTGAAGTTATTTGGAAAAAGAACTTTCATGGAAATGAGTAATTTCTGACAAAAACTCTTATGTATCCACTTATGTGATTTTTGGTTCTTCGTTTTGTATTATAGTTGAAAGTAATGAAGTATTTGTACATACGGAATAAGGGTCGTGAGGAATAAAATCTCACAATTTTATTTGTTCAGTGAGGCGTTGGCCCATAGTCGATTAAACAACAATATTATTTTTCACAGAGTTAGGTAAACGACAGTGAAAATTCAAATAATAAGAATAAACACGTATAAGGGTCAAAAAATTGATACGCAAAAAAGTTCCATTCGGATTCTTCCATGGTGAAATTCATATTTCCTTTCAAATTCTCATTGCTCTGATACTTGCCCAGAGAAATATTTCAGTAGGCACAATGACAGAAAAGATTTTCACGACGATTTTACGAGTAATGAGAAAATTAGATGCAGCATCATCTGTGAAATTTTTTCAAGAAGTATGTTTTGGTAGTTTTCATAATGATGTTGGTAGATTTTTGGTAGATTTCTGCGGCAAATTCAGTTGATTTACCATATGCCAATCTGGTCACGCTGCTTCGTGCCGTAGTGAGAAATCAAATATTATTTGCCTAAGTCGTTCGAGCCGTTCATAATTTGAGTAAGTTTTATGGTTCAAAATGTATTTTTATTTAGGTTAACTATCTTTTCCTACAACTGCTATGAAAAGTAGCGTATTCTGCATAGTTTACTCAATTGCAAAACTATGTATTGCGCATACTGTGGGAAATATTATTCCCCACGGCACTTTGCCCACACCTCCCTTGGTAGACCAATGAAATTGGGTTTTTGAGTCGTTTCTATGGAAACGCAATAAATTAGCACATACGACAGTATGTGCTAATTTATTGCGAAGGTCATTTTGATTTGAATCAAGTCCATTACTTGAATTATTGAAATTTGTGCAATTGTAGGAAAAGTATAGTGTGCAACATGTGGAGAAAGTCCTTTTCTCGCTTGTGTGTTTGCGGCACTCGCCTTTCAGGCTCGTGCCACAAACTTCCACACTCGCGAGAAAAGTTGGACATTCCCCACTTGTTGCAAAATATACTATTTTTACCAGATGTTGTTAATGTATAATGTATAACCATAAGCTCATTAGGGATCTTCTGCTGTGCCTCCTCTATCCAATATGCACTCTCGTCGTGAGTACTCTCCCTCGACCAAACCTCCGCCCAGAAGTCGCGCGCTTCCTCAGGTTCGAGTTTTACCTCTTCCTTCTCATCTGCTGTCTCCAGTGCTCGAAAAAACTGCTTCTGATTTTTATAAAAAAGGTTGTTGTTCTTGTAGCGTTTGGTCCTCTCGTTATACCTTCTCATGCGATTTCCTAGCGCCTTAAATTTTTGTTTCAGGTGATCGGAAACAACAGACAACTTGTCCTTAAAGGTGGGGTCCTTGCGCATAATATGACATTCAGAAGCTACCTTCCTAACAGCTTTAATGACTTTAGCAGTTGATGTTGCCGAATTCAGGTAGGTATGAACTATCCCAATCTTTTTCCTCAAAGATGTGATGTTTTTTTCTAGGCGCAGTTTCCAAGGGACAGTGGTGAGTGGTCTTGATGAACCTTGACGATGTTCAATCCGGTGCCCGAATGCCTCAGCCACAATTACGGTGCTCGCGTACACCGTATCCACCAGTCCCTCAAGTGTCTCCACGTTTGCCAGATGTCTCGATATGATTGTGTTTACCCTTGCGAGGTCTCGTGTTGTCTTGGAGTATCTCAATCGCGGGATTTTTGGTCTCTATTCCGCCGCAACTGCAGAATACCTCACCAAGTTGGTAATGAAGGATGTCTCTGTCATGTCTTCCTCAGGTTGTCTAGGATAAATTTCTTCTTCTTCTGGATTCCTCTGGTGAATTGGCAATCACTCGCTCCGCGGTGGTAGGAAAGCAGCTGTTTTTGATACATTCCAGCTCAGCACGAGAGTTTTTGCTTGTCAAGGATCCAGCGAACGCTGTTAGACAGTAATTGAGCATATGCCGGTCGGTCGGAGCAAATTTCCTTCCATCTATATATAATTACAGGATTCCATCCCGTTCTGATCAATTGACGTAATATTGTATTGTTTATTTAGATTCACATATCAGTGTGCTGCATTTTGCTTACACCAGCATAATGCAGGTGGTTCGACGCGTGGCGTCAATTAAGATAAGAAAATATAATGTTATAAATAGGAGACAATATGTAATTGTCAGTCAGTCAGATAGTCAGATAGTCAGTCGTAATCAATCAAGCTTTAGAATCATCTAAGATTCATCCTATTGTTCATTTCCATATTTCCTTGTAACTAAATTCGTTTTTAAAAACGTGGCTTTCTCAACGAAAAACATAATTGGCGACGAGGATGGGATGCTAAAATTTTTTCGATATTGAAATATTTTGAATAATGAAATATTTTTAATACGGTTTTTTTCGTTATCGAGTTCGATCGAGAAAAGTGCGACGCAACTCATCGAAAACCGAAATTCGAAAAAAGTGCCGGTCGTGAAAGTACGGAAAACTTTCAAGATTTTCAGTTTCAACTATTAAGGTGAGAAGCAACCCTTAAGCTAGGTTGACATGGCAAGTGGATCACAGCTGTGGTTCAAGAATACATGGAAAACGACCCGTGTCAACGGAAGAATCGTGCGAATATTCACGAAATAAACGATTTATCCTAGTTGACACGGGTAGTGAAGCACAGGCGAGGTTAGTTATGTGTAGAGATCGACTCGTGTCAACGGAGGAGTTGTGAAACTATTCTCGAAACGGACGGTTTCGCAGCCGGCACGAACGTAAAATGGGATATCAAACATGTTAGATATTTAACGTGTTGCGTGGTCTTGGAGCGACCATAGTGGAAGTAGACAAGGGTTATTTTCGATTTTTTTTTGTAATGAATTGAGCTGTACTAGGTTTGTGATACTTTGTTAAATTGATTATTTCTTGTTGAATACGACTTTGAAAATATTTCCCAAAACATGTTATTGGGATTCAACGGATGAAATAAATTTTTACTACATGTACTGAATATTACAAAATTCAATTAAAAGCTAGGCCAGCACTCATTTCATAAATTTTTTTGGTTTCACAGGAACACTCAAAAATTAGAAAAATCTCATCCCAGCACATCTGCATTTCGATTTTTCTTATGAAAATATCTGTAAAAATTGTGCTGCACTTATGGGAAGTTGTGCCCCTGACATTTCCGTAAAAAAAAATTGAAGAAAGTCAGTCCTGCACTTTGGTTTTTCTTCGGCGAAAATTGATTCAGATACTTTTGCTACATTTGTGCAGTTGTCTTGTTCTGATCAGATTTTCAAAAATAACTCTACTTTTTCTTCAAAGGATGGAAATCAGTTATCAGTAAATTGTTTGAAAATCTGACAGACATCAGTCAGCAGAAATATGTATATAGTAGCCCAACTATACAGAGTGAGTCTTATATTTGAACATATATTTGAACCGAAGATTCCCGAGGTCAAAAAAAACACTTTTTTTTTTTACTATTTCTTCCGAGTTTTTTTTTCTCACTTAGTAGGTATACCGGACTTTGATGGAATTTCATATTCGGAAAAGATTCATCATGTCAGTAAAAACCATATTCATTTCCACCAATTCCATTCCATTTTCGAGATATAACTGAAAATAACATTTTTTTAATGGATTTTCAAAAGTTCATATTTTTTCAACCGAGCCGATTCGGAAAAATGGCTGAGGAAAAAAGTATTTCCCTTGACGTCAAGAATTTTCGATTGAAATATGTGTACAAATCCAAGACATCAAAGTGTATAAAACAAATCTCGGTCAAAAAGACCAAAACTGGTTCAACTTTTTCTAATTTTTTTGTTTTTGATTAATTTTTTGTGGAAATTTCTACGGAATACCTACCTTTATATGGGTGTAGCACAATTTTTTGATGTGAGTAAAGTTGACCCAGCAGATTTGGATTTTCGATTTTTTTTTTCGAAAATCAAAAGGTGCTAGACCAACTTTCCACACAGTGTTGCCAGTGATACTGATTTTTTTTATCTTCTGCATATGAGGGAAAAACTTCGATTCGTTTTTCTTTCTCACTTAGTATACCGGACTTTGATCGAATTTCATGTTCGGAAAAGATTCATCCTGTCAGTAAAAACCATATTCATTTCCACCAATTTCATTCCATTTTCGAGATATAATTGAAATTTTTTTTTTCGAAAATCAAAAGGTGCTGGACAAACTTCCCACACAGGCTTACCAGTGATACTGATTTTTCTCATTTTCTGCATATGAGGAAAAAATTGTTGATTTTTTCTAAAAATCTGACCATCATAATTTGGCACAATTATATTATAAATTAATTTCGCCAAAACAATTAAAGTGCGGGGATAACTTTTTTCTGATTATTCCGAGGAATGTTATAAAAATATTAACAGCACCAGTCAAAGAAAACAGGGATATTTTTGGGATAATATCTAGAGAAAATATTAACCTGGAGCCACAAACGTTGATTCGGTAATAAATAAAAAGAAAGAATACCGACAAATTTTATCTACTCCAAAGAGTATTTATTTATCACTCATAAATATCCAGATAGAAGTTAAAAAAAGTCGCTCTCATTGAAGCTTGTCGGCGTTCCCTTTGGCGAATTTATTTGAATATTCTTTCGCCGGGGTAGTTTCTATGGATAGATTTTCATTTGCGTTGAAGAATTCAAGAAGGAAAGTCGTGTTTTAAAAATGAGTGGTATAATTCGATTTGGTGATGCTGAGACATTAAAATTCCTAGAATGTTATAGAAATGAACCGGTGTTATGGGACCCGACTGATGAGGGTTATAAAAAAAGAGATAAGCGGGCTGCAGCAGCACAACGAATTGCAGAAGCGCTAAATGTGACGAATTTCAATGCCTCGTATGTTATCACTAAATTCAAAAATTTACGGAGTTCCTACTCTCAGGAATTAAAAAAAATTGCGTCCAGTACAAAAAGTGGTGTTGGTGCAGACGATGTATACAAGCCAAAGGTGGTTTGGTTCAAATTGATGGATGACTTTTCAAGACCTCATGTGAGAACGCGTGAAACACTGTCTAATTTGGTAAGTTGAAATCATAGATTAAATTTCTCAAAACACTTTATTTTTAATGCATGTCTTACTACTCTATCATTTGCCATTGCCATGGAACCGCCCCTTCTTCATTGAAATATGAACAAAATTGGTCACGCTTCTGGGATGCTGATCTTGTTGGATTTCTGTTGAATGATGTTTCCTCTATCGGTAAAAGACCACATATCTGATTATCTCTCCAAAGTCCTGGGATATGTTCATAATTACTATCTTCCTCGTCTATGAGACCGGAGTGAATATAGGCATTATTGGTTTTTCTGAACCAATTATGCAAGGAACAACAAGCCATAACAATCTTATCCACTTTTTCTGGCTTGAGATCGATAGCTCTATGAAATATTCGAAACTTGCTTACCAGAATACCAAAAGCATTTTCCGAAATTCGTCTGGCCCTTGATAGACGATAATTAAAAATCTTTTCTTCCTTCGTTAAATTTCTCCTACTATACGGCTTTAAAAGGTATGTTTTCAATGGGAAAGCGTCATCTCCAAGAATAACGGCATCTTTTGGAATATTCAATAATTTTTTTTCTAATGCTTCAAATAACGAGCTGTTGCCAAAAACGCCGCCATCTGATGACCTTCCTTTTGCTCCTACATCAACGTACGTAAAGCAATAATCGTGGTCCACCAAGGCTAGAAGAATAATGCTATGATCTTTTTTGTAATTGAAATAATCAGAGCCACTTTTTGCTGGGGCTTTTATCTTTATGTGTTTTCCATCAATGGCTCCGATACAAGACAAGAAATTCCATTTATCTTGAAACCCGGCCTCTATATCTTTCCATTCAGCCTCACTTGATGGAACCTGAGTAAAAAAATTGAATTAAGTAGTACAACACATCAAACAAATATTTAAAAAAAAATTTTTTTTCAGTTTTGCTCATCATCTGAAGGTATATCGGAGATAACCGCAACTGGAGCAGATTCTGAACACCTGCGAAGAGAGGCACAAAATGAAGGAGTCGACATAACTTCAGAAGAAGTCATGATAGACAGGCATTCAATCAGCCATTTAGGTGAATATGAAACTCCAACTCGTAGCTCACAAGTGCCGTTGAAAATGAACCGGTTGAGGGAAAAAAGAATTCAGAAAAAAAGATTCATGAAAAATAATAACACACCAAATATTATTATGTCCGCAATGGAAAAGTTGGAGAATATTTCTCAGAGAGCAGCTTCCAAGGAAGATAATTTCGACCATTTCGGAAGATACGTGGCGTCTCTATTGAGAACACTTCCTGCAGAAAGTGCTCTGATGCTGCAACAAGAGACGGTCACCCGTATCTTAGGTGAGGTCATGAAATATTCTTCATCGTCTTCCTCTTCAGTACAACCTGATGGGCAATACAACGCAGAGAGAGACCAACATTCTTTTTCTTCCAATTCGACGAGCGAATTATCTGCTGCAATGGATGCTAACTCCGGAACTACTCAATTTTCGTAATCTTCATTAAAAAAAATAGTTTTTGAATATTTTGTGTTTATTGAGTTTATTGTTTATTTTGAGTTATTCTACGTTTCAAAGAGTAAGAAAAAATAATTAATGATGTGAACTGTTAATCGTCTGTGATGAATTTTGAATGATTCTATATTATCTTTTAATAATAGAATAATTTATTTTCGAATTTATTTATATTTTTTGTGTGACCTATTTTTATTTTTATATTCTATATTTCAAAAGATGAGAACAAAACTTTATGTTTGTTAGCTGTTAACTTTTTACCAATAAATATTCAACGATTACCACTAGTAATCATTTATAATATCTGATTGAATTTCCTTAAAATATATTTGTATGTACTTACTTTGATAAACTCTCCTAACGAAGTTATAATAGCGTCCAAAACTTCTACCAAAAACTTGCTCATTGTTGACTTAGGTATTTTAAAGAAAAATTCCAAGCTTTTAAAACTATTGCCTGCTGCTAAGTAGTAGCATTAATTTGTCTTTAGCTGGTATGGCTTCCCTCATATTTGTATCTTTTTTTTGTATTAAAGGAGATACACGTTCCAATAAAAAGTGGAAGTTTTCTTCCGACATCCTGAGTAAATTTTTAAAATCTTCAGGAAACGTGTAACACAACTCATTATCTATAAAATGAGTAGCTCCGGACAAACTTCTATTTTCTATCCACGCTCTCACCCACCATCTGCGCTGTCTTCTCTTTTTATTCCGTTTATCATTTCGAATTCCATCAGTATATTGTGAGAGAATATAATGTCCGAGAACCTCACACATCACTGCACAACCTTCCGCTACTAACGAAGCCGTAACTGCGAATGCTGCCGAAGTAACAGCATACAATTGACTAATACGAATACACTTCAGATCAGGGGATCGAGGGGGCCAAGCTACATATCCATCTCTACCAATTCATTTGTTTTCAAAAATGTTTGTCAAATATTCACGCACTTTACTTGAGTGGTGCTGAGGAGACCATCACAATGTTTTCTAACAAACCAGGCCAAGTATGTTTCAAGCAATTCTTATAAATTTCTCCTGTCAACCTATTTTTCAAAAATATGAGGGCCAATCTAACGATTGTTATAAACACTGCAAACCTTCATTGAGAAACTTGCGAATTTTTTGAATTACAGAACTTGGATTATTCCAAGCCCATATATCAACATTACAGGAATTGTTGATTCAATCCCTAGTGAAATGCGATCTGCAAAAGTTGAATTTAATTCTACTGATAAGTTTATCGAACAATGAAACTCCACCCATAAGGCAATGTTTATTGATCACCCTGTATGACGGTGCCAATAATGGTTTATGAATTTTCTCTATGAATTAATTATTTGTGGTTACGAATTCGAGAAAAGTGCACGTACAGGGTGATCCAATATTTCCGAAAATAGAAAAAGTCCGGATCTGATTTGTTCGCGATTTCAGAAATATTGAAGGAAGGCGATAGTAGAGTGACTACTCTTCAAAATTTGAAATTATTCGGTCGATTAGTTAAAGAGTTATTGAACTGCGAAATTTCACTTATGAGATCAACATCACCCTGTATATAGCAAATGGCGATCTTGATATGAGTCCCCCATGATGACCTCCATTTATGTATCCATTTGCCGCATTCTTCCCGGGATACCCTGCATATAGCCTAACTATATAAAAATATTCTCAGACAAAAACTTTTGTGAAAATATTAACGGCAAGAGAAAATGAAAAAGCGAGATTCCTTGGATGAAAATAGAGCCACAAACGTTTTGCGATTGATCAACAGAAATCACATGTTTAGAAATTCGGAATGAGATTTAATTCGGTCATAAACAACAGGCAGAAATACCGACAAAGTTAATTCCCATCAAAAAGGAGCCGCATCTTAGTCATAAATATCTAGATTGAAGCAGAAAGACATGTGCAGTCATCAGGGCTGGTCGGCATCCCTTTGTGCCGACGAAGAAACAACATGAATTTGCCAAATAGGTTATGGCAATACGAATATACGTCGTTTCATCGCCCGTGAGTAAGGAGTAAAATCATTGGACGCAATGCACTACCCATGTCAACCTAGCTTTAAGAAGAAAACCAGGGGCTCGATCACTGGAGTAGCTCCCAGGACAGTTTCAACTTCAAACAAGGAATATCAACGAGGTGAGCAATCCTTTCTAACTGACTCCCAGTTTACCTATTCTGGCCCAAAAATAGTCAACCTTTTCCCAAGTTTTGAGTGTAAAACTTGTATAAAAGTTTTTTCTAGGTTTCTTATGAAAAACCGATCACAAAGTTGTTCCTAGGTTTCTTATCATGAAAACCGATCAATAAAATTATCAATATTACTTCTTTAAAACAGTTCCACGGTAAGAAAGAAAAGAAAGTAGCTAGAGTTAAAATGGATTTATCAACTGCAAAAAAGTTTGGATCACTCCTTTCTAAATTTTCAGGAATGGAAAACGAACTCCATTCTTTCATTAAAAACGTAGAAAGTTTTTTGAGTATGTTCAGTAACGAAAACGAACTTATTCAAAAATAGCTTTAGTTGAATCAAAATTAGTCGGTACAGCACATGCTAAAGTTTCTACCTCAGATGTACCCGATAATTGGGATCATCTGAAAAGATTTTTGAATAATAAATTTGGCGATCAAATCAATTTAGATGTGTTGATTCACCAATTACAATTCTTAGGAAAGAAATCAGATATAATTAGCTTTATAGATGAAATAATTTCGATGAAAATAAGAATTAACTACAGAATAGATGCTGACATGATGCCAGCTCAAGAAAAACAATTGTATAAGACAAATATATTGGAAATTTGTAAAACGGTGTTAATTTCGAATGCGCCAACAGAACTTAGAACGTATTTAATAGCGAATAATGCCTTAACGTTTGACCAAACCATAAATGCAATTAAAGATTATTTGTCAAACATGGAGCAATATGATTTATTAGATAAAAGTAGAAAACATAATTTTCAATCGCGAAGGACGAAAAATAATTTTCAAAATAATAATAATAATAAAAGAAACTATATTCCAAATAATTATAGAAATTTTTATTCAAATAATAGTTACGGAAATAATTATATTCCTAACTTCGTTCCTAACTTTCCCTCATAACCTATTCAGTACACTCAAAGACCAGTAAATAATAATTATTACCCTACGAATAAACAATTATTCGGATATCCAAAGACGGAACGATATAATAATCAAAATGTTTTTAAGCCTAATTCGAATCAACGTATTCAAACACCACCGGAGAAAATGTCAGTTCAAACTAGGAACTTTGCACAGAAACGCCCGAGTTATTCTACTCAATTTCCCACAAATCCAAATAAGAAATTTTATTCCAATCAACAAACTCCCAATTAAACATTTGAGGAATTATCTCAATTAGATTCAAGTCAGAATAAAAAGAATTATTATGAACAAAATGATAGAGGTCGTTGGAAAACCTCGAATTCAAATAAATCAAAACAATTTCCCACAAAATTCGCATTTAGCGACGCTTCGACTTCAAAAAATTTTGAGGAACGAAATTTTCGAGACCCTACTCTAGAAAACGAATTGACTTAAATCATACGCTAGATAATACGAATCAAAATCCTATGGAAATACCAGTAGACCTTAGTCATCTAGAAACTAGAAAGAGAGATAAATCACAAAATCAGAAATTGCGTATTGCAAGTAATTTTAGAAAATTAAATGAAAAAACTATTGACAGTAATAATTCAAAACCGGAAATAAACAGTCAATTGTGGAAAACTATAGAAATGAATAATATTGAAAACGTATTTTCCAAAAGCGATATAACTAATGATACGAATAATAGCGAAACCTTTGAAATCGAAAATATTAAAGTAACGGAAGAAATATTAGATAAACCCTGTGAATTATTAAATACTATTGAACAAAAAGATAATAATTTTTTGATTCATAAATGATCATAATTATACGGATATTTCCAGTAATCCAGTAATCCAAAACGAAAATACTTAAGGACGAAAATAAATAAAGAATTTTCGAATGATATGAATTCCCATAAAATTCCCCATGATATTTATCGAAAAAGCAAATTCAAACGTTCTCCCATACAATTTCAATCAAGTTACGTAGGTCACGAACCGTTCAATTACTCCTATTGTAATACAAACCCAACTGTTATCAAACCACCGATTATTTGCAACCATGATGCTATATTCAGAAGAAAGAAAGTATGCAATTCACAATTTTTCTCAACTAATAAAGAATGTGCTTACCCATTGAGTAGAATTATTTTAAATTCTGATAATGAAATAAATCAAATTGAAACATTAAATTCCCAAATAGATGATTTGAATGAAATTGAAGATTTAAATTGTATTGAAGATTTAAATGGTATTGAAGATGATTTGATTTCAGTGATTAATCAAGTTACTGACGAAGAACTTGATGAATGATTAGAATTATTAAATGCGATTGAATACGAAAATGATGATAATGATGAATTTATTAATGAAATTGAAGATGATATAATTGACTTTGAAACTCAAAATGTTATTATTCATGACAATATAACTATTCTTAGCAATATTGAAAATCCAATTTTTGAAATACCTTATACAGAAAGAAGTATTAACTCATCTAATTTACAGATAATGTTCAAGACTGAATCTAATTATAATGTTACAAAAATTAAATTATTCGGAGAAAAACTCAGACTTATTGTTTCCATAAATTCAATCGAAAGCGATTTATACAAATTTATTACAGAATATATTAGACCAAAAAGTTCCTATACATTATATTTCAAATCACCAGAATTAGAAAAACCTCTTATACGAATTTTGCAAGAGAAATTCGATTATAAGAGTTTTGATTTGAAAATTTCAAGAATTCTGTTAGAAGATGTGGAAGACATAGATGAAAGACAACTTAGAATCACTCAGTATCATGAAACCAAAACGATACATCGAGGATTACGCGAAAATTTATTAAGTTTGAAAAGAAAGTATTATTGGCCGAATATGAATAAAGATATTCAGAATTATATAAATACATGTGAAATTTGTCAAAAATCTAAATATGAAAGAATCTAGTTCAACTTCAATTCAAACCAAATCCCGTCGGTACAAAACCTTTTACTCATGTCTACTGTGACACGATTAAATTTAATCAAACAAATTGTTTAAGCGTGATAGATTTTTTTTCCAGATTTGGACAATGCTATCCTTCGTCACAAAAGACAGGATCAGAAATTATGGACAAATTATTAATTTATTTTAGTCATTATGGAATCCCTAACAAAATTACTTGTGATAATGGGATCGAATTTAAAAATAATGTAATACAAGATTTTTGCAAAGTCCATAAAATCGAAATACATTATATCACGAATTATAACCCAAATTCAAACGCATTAGTTGAAAGATTTCATTCTACTCTCATAGAACAATTGAGAACAATTGGAAATAAAAATTTGACTTGTCAAAATAAATTAGGTCAAGCCTTATTAAGTTATAATAATTCGAATCATTTCAGTCTAGAGATGACTCCAATGCAAATCATCAAAGCCGATTTAAATTATTCTTTACCCATTGAAAGAAATCATAATGAACAAATTCAAAATTATGTTGAAAATTACGTAGAAAATTTCAACGATATTTCAAAACATTCAGAAAAACGACAAGAGAAAAAATTTGGCCCGTTTAGAAAAAACGAATAAGAAAAGATCTGCTGATCGTCCCTTAAATGAAAATCCAACGTATATTAAAAATCCGAAAAAAAGAAAACTCGACCCAGCGTTCAAAAGAATCGATGCAAGTGAAATAGACTCACATCGTATTCAAGATTCGAAAAATAAACATATTTATCATAAGAAAATTATGAAGCAACGAAAGAAGTAACTTTCAAATTTTATTTTCAGATTCAACATGGATAATCATTCATTTACATTGATAATTATGATTTTAATGATAAAAGTAACGAAAATAATTAATTCAATAGAAATTATTCCAATTGAAAATAATGTATTGCCCATTCAATTAGGAAGAGCTTATATAACAAAAAAGAATTTACAACTAATTTATCATATTGATTCAAATAAAATAGAAAATGTAATTTTGGCATATCAGAAAGAAATAGATAAATTTAAGAAGGAACCATTAGGTTTTTCGCAGACTGCAAACTATAGATATTTGCAAAAGTCTAATAAAATAAATATTGAATCGTTCGAAGAAATAGTTAATGAAAAAATACGGACTAAGAGAGGATTGATTAATTTAGGAGGCAAAATCTCAAGAATACTCGTTGGCACCTTAGATTCTGATGATGAAGAATTATACAGAAATTATTTTAATAGTATAAAGAAAAATGAGGAAACCCTCATAAGGAATCAAAAGAAGATCGCTACTCTAGTTAATGATTTGAAAAACAAATATATTGATAAATTTCAGAAAATGCATGATAATCTTGAATTATTAAAAATCGTACCAGCACTCGAAGAAGTTCAGCAAATGCATCTTATGACTTTTGAAATCAAAGACAATAAAAATACTTTAGATGAAATTCAAACTGCAATAAGTTTTGCTAGGTTACATTTGTTGCATGAATCCATTTTACCCTATTCAAAGTTTCTAGAAGTAATCAAAAATTCAAGTATCATTCCCTTAAATTAATTTTCAAAAATAAAATTTTACTATTTCTTATATCTATTCCAACCATCTATGAAAAGGGATACGAATTATACAAGTTTTAATTTCTTTCGTAAAATAATGAATCCCTTTCCTTAACCGACTCCTACATGCTCTCACAAGAAGGTGAATTAGTATGGAGTACGAGTCAATGTTACCCAGTTAAAGAAGACTTCCTATGCGATCAAGATCTACTATCCAAGCCTCCAGAATGCATCAGAAATTTATTGAAAAATCACAAAGAAAATTGTTCAAGAATTGTATCAGTCCCACAAGCTAACTTGAAACTTCTAGAAGATGGAAATATCCTCTCAATCAAAAATGAAAAAGTCCAAGAGAAATGCCCACAGCAAACAAAACATTATTTCATACCCCCAATGGCAATCCTTCGTTCAAAATGTGTTGTAGGAAACACACAAAAGGAAATTTTTCCCATTTCTACGATTATGGAAGAAAAATACATTGTCCTGCCCAAGATGGCTCATCCAATGAAGAACCAGCCCAGTTCGAACTTCAAGGAAGAAGACATCCCTGACATCCAGTTGGAAGACCTAGAAGAATGGCACATCCAACCAGGATATTCATTAATTTTTATTCTTATGTTTATAATAATATTGATTTTGATATTTTTTCTATTTTTGAATATTTGAAAAATAATAGACTCGCTAAAGTCACACCTATTAAAGGTGATAACTTCAACTTAGGTGGGGAGGAATTACAGGATTCCATCCCGTTCTGATCAATTGACGTAATATTGTATTGTTCATTTAGATTCACATATCAGTGTGCTGCATTTTGCTTACACCAGCATAGTGCAGGTGGTTCGACGCGTGGCGTCAATTAAGATATGAAAATATAATGTTATAAATGGGAGACAATATGTAATTGTCAGTCAGTCAGATAGTCAGATAGTCAGTCGTAATTAATCAAGCTTGAGAATCATCTAAGATTCATCCTATTGTTCATTTCCATATTTCCTTGTAAATAAATTCGTTTTTAAAAACGTGGTTTTCTCAACGAAAATCATAATCATATATATATATTTTTTTTTTCCTTTCACACGAAATGTGGTTCCTCTCGGATTACTAGGGCAAAAGCGCCAAGAACAATCCGACTGATTAGTGTGGAAAGAGTACTTGTCGTATTATGCTGACGGTTGCCAATATTACGGCCTTCTGCATCCAAGTTATGGTGTTCGAAGGCTGATCCATCTCACGCAAGTGCTCAACGGTTTTTCTATGTACCAGCCCATTGCAGCTAATCACCAATGGCTTTATTTCCACTTTTTCCAGCCCATAAGTTTGCTTCATCTGCCTTGATAGTATTTCGTATTTGGCGATCTTCTCTCCGTAGGCTTTAGCAAGGTTTTGGTCTAACGGCACCGTAAAGTCTATGATGATCGCCGATTTCCTACGCTTATTCCATACGACCATATCAGGTCGATTATGTTCAGCACCCAGGTCTGTTTGCTTTGTTAGGTCCCAATAGATCTTGATTTCGTTGCCTTCCCGGACAGTCGTCGGTTCGTAAATGTGATGAGAGACGAATTCTTGGAGTAGCTGTTCCTTGAGACACATAAACTGGTGTACAACTTTTCCCATGTTGTTATGGCGAGACAATATATATATATATATATATATATATATATATATATTTTTTTTTTTTTTTTTAATTCACACCTATTAGTGGGTTTCGTAGAGTTATCCGGACGCCAAGGCATCAAGGATAACCCTCTTATTGATCAATGGGGGTATACGACCTTCCGTACGATATTCACGGTTCCCAAAATCACAGCCTTCTGCATCCATGTGATCGTGTTCTTAGGCAGATTCAGCTCCTTGAGATGTTGAGTGCTCTTACGGTGGACGAGACCATTCACAGTTATGACCAGGGGCTTAATTATTACGCTTTTAAGCTTCCACATATCTTTAATCTGATGTGCTAGTGCCTCATATTTCCTAATCTTTTCTGCGTAGGTCTTCGCCAAGTTGTTGTCTTGGGGAACCGCGAAGTCTATTATGGTGGCGGTTTTGTTCAATTTGTCCCACACCACCATATCTGGATGGTTATGCTCAACCCCTCTATCCGTTATGAGCGTTAGGTTATATATATATATATATATATATATATATATATATATATATATATATATATATATATATATATATATATTTTTTAATCACCGTTTAACGGGTTGGTGCCTGAGCCAACCGGGCCGACGAAGCCAAGGTTGTCTCAGGAGCTAGTTCAGAACTTCCTGACTATATGTGTTGTGGCCAAAATTACCTCCTTCTGAGCTTGGCTGATCAAGCTTGTGTTTAGCTGTAGTCGTGTGGTGTTTTCAACGAGGTGGGACTCAACCAATCCATTCACCGAAATAATGAGGGGCAATATAGAGGTTCTCTCAAGTCCATAGATCTCCTTGAGCTCGAATGCGAGATCATGGTACTTGGTCAATTTCTCCGTGTAGGCTCGAGCTAGATTCTCATCGGCCGGTACCGTTACGTCGATTATCTGTACATATCTCTCAGCTTTGTTGAACAGAACAATGTCAGGTCGATTGTGTGGAATTGCTCTATCCGTTACCAAGGCCGTGTCCCAATAGAGCTTGATTACGTCGTTTTCCAGAACATCACGTGGTTGGTAAGTATGTGGTTTCCCCTGGTCTTGTATGAGGCCTGCCTTCTTTGCGAGTTCTCTATGGTATACCCTTGCCATAGCATTGTGACGTTCTGTATAGTCCTTAGGTGCCATTATTGGACACGAGGAGGTGACGTGTTGTATCGTCTCCAGGGTTTTGGCGCATTTTCTACACATGTCGGTGGGTATATTGCGGCCTGTTATCCTCTTTATGTATGCTCGCGTTGGGACCACCTGATCTTGAATTGCCACGATTCTCCCCTCTGTCTCCGGAAAAAGATATCCCGCTTTAAGGTGAGTAAGCGACTCTGACTTTATGATGTTATTAGATTTCAGATGACCAGGATACCTGCCGTGGAGTGCCTTGTTGTGCCATTCTTCTGAGAGCTGTTTCAGTGATTGCTCTTTTAGGTCCAGGGAGGGTCTCGCCAACTGCAGGGGGGAGGACTCATCTTCCTTGCACATCACCTGTATAAAAGGTAAGTTTTTTGATCTGAAATAGTTTCTCATCTCTAATACTATTTTGTTGTGCGTTATCTGCATGTTTTTCAGTCCTCTACCTCCTTCGTGCCTACTCATATAGAGTCTGCCCACTGAGGAGTGGGGATGGTGGACACCATACCTAGTGAGCAGCTTCCATTGCCTGCAGTTCCGCCGCTGTCCAGCGCACAACACCGAAGGAGTAGCTCATACAAGGTACGGCCCATATGTTGATTGATGTGAAAAGGGCTTTGGAGCTCAGTTTGGCCTTTAAGAGACTTCTTACTCTGGCAAAGTACTTCGTTTTGAAGTTCTCCTTCACTTGCGCCGCATTTATATCCAAGGCCTGCTGAACACCTAGGTACTTATATGTCTCTTGAGGTTGTAGGTACTGTATCCTCGTTTCATCCCATAGTTTCATCTCCTGTCCTTTCGTGATCTTTCCCCTCTTAACATTCAGGACCGCGCACTTGTCCAGGCCCAACTCCATACCTATGGTCTGGCTAAATGAGGAAACAATCTCCAGTAGTCTCCTCATCTGATCTTCATTGGCTGCGAAAAGCTTCAAGTCATCCATGTAAAGTTGGTGATTGATCTTAATGTTTCTGGCTTTGTTAGGTACGTATCCGTATTTGGTCTTGTTCAGGAGTTTGCTAAGGAGATTCAGAGCCAGGCAAAACCACAGTGGACTCAGTGTGTCTCCCTGGAAAATACCGCATCTGATTGTTATCTCTTCTGAGCTGCTGGTTCCATTCTTGCCCTCAGTTACTAACTTCGTACGCCAGGTTTTCATCAGATGTTCTATCAGATTGATTATGGTTTCCGAGATTCCATATAATCGGAGTACCTTCAGCAGCCAGGAATGCGGCACAGAGTCAAACGCCTTTCTGTAATCGATCCAGGCTACAGAGATGCTACGAAGTTTACTTTTAACCTGTTTGGTGATTATTTGATCGATTACAAGAAGTTCCTTGCACTCCTTTGCGTCCCTGCTGCATCCACTCTGTTCCCGCGTCAAAATATGGTGTTGCCTTACATGTTTCCATATGTGCATGGTAATGGTACCAGTGAGGAGTTTGTAAATAGTTGGTAAACATGTAATTGGGCGAAAATTGTTGGGGTTTGTTGTTTTATTTCCCTTTGGTATCATCAGAGTAATGCCACTTGTGAGGGACTCGGGGATAACTGAGGGGTCACGGAGTGCTTTCTGGAAAAGAGTCGCTAGAAGTTGATGGGTACTGGTGAAGTACTTCCACCAATAATTGTGGATCTTATCTGGACCTGGTGCAGCCCAATTATTGGTCTTTTTAAGCACATATTCAATATCGGGTCTGCTGATTTTGATATCATCCATCTCATACTTAGTGCTTTCTGTTTCAGCTTCCCTAATCCATTCTGCATCATCATCATGATGTTTATTTTTACCCCATATTTCCTGCCAGTATGTGTACATTTCTTCTGTTTTAGGTGGTGTGCCATCTGCAGCGGTATAGCCTTCTAGGTTTCTGAAGAATTGCTTCTGGTTCTTGTAATACATCTGGTTGTTTTTGTATCTTTTAGTTCTTTCATTGTAGCGCTTTGTTCGATTACCCAACGTTTTAACCTTTTGTTTCAGATTGTCGCAGAAGGTCTCCAGTTTATGTCTGAAGTCAGGTACCCGTACTTTGATGCGGTGTTCGGAAGCTATTCTGTGCACAGCTTTATGGATTTTATTTGAAGCCGTCTCTCCGTTAAGGTAAGTATGTAGTATACCAATTTTTTTTCGGATTAAAATAATTTTTCTTTCCAGGCGGATCTTCCATGGCGGCTGGTCGGCTGCTGGCTTCGTGACTGTTGTTTGATTCACGGGGTTTTCCATCTCCTCGCACACGGTAATCGCTCCCGCGTATACCAAGTCCACTAAGTCGGCTAAGAATGAGCTGTCTTTGGTGTACTTTTTGATTATTTCGTCCATCATATGAACCTTCTCCAACATCTTCTGAGAGCCTTTCATCCTTGGTATTTTGGGTCTGCTCTCTGGGTTCATACCTGCGTACGATAGGAGATTTCTACCGAACATCTTTTCCATCCTCTCATCCGTAAGACCATTTTCGTCCCATGAATGCTGTTCTTCTGGTTGGGGCTCTTCTTCATCGACTGGTACTGCTGTTTGCGGCCATATGCTCTTCTGAATTGTTGTAAGTTCAGTGCTCGAGAATTTTTGATTTTCCATGAAATATCTTACTCGGTTGGCCAGCAAGTTGGTGTATAATGGTTTATCTGGTTTGATGTCATTCCAGATTTCTGTCAAAATTTGGCGGTATGTCTTATTTGATGACTCTTCCAAGTTCTTTGCTACATAATGAGTACGTATAAGTAGGACATTCTCGTCCTCCGTCCAACGTACTCTCCCATCTCTTCTCGGTTCCTGCGTGGGGCGAGGTTGCACCTCGTCCAAACTCAGGTTCCTTTCCTTGTGAAGCCTGGGCCTTGCGGTACCATCTCGGGGGGTTGCGCCGCTCGCACCACAACATCCCCCACCAGACTGATCCTCTGGACGGCTCCGAGAGGGGCCAGCCCGAAACCCCCCACCGCCCTGTTGCGTTTGACCTCTGGTTAAAGGAGCAGCATTATCTCAGTGCCCAAGGCTGCTAACCTTGAGGCCTGGTGGAATCGGGTACGCGGGGCCGTCACTCCCCGAAGGCCGAAGCCCCCCTGCGTATATATATATATATATATATATATATATATATATATATATATATATATATATATATATATATATATATATATATATAAAACAAAGCACAAAAGGATAAGGACAGTCCCTCTCAGAGAAATGCTAACCGTAGACACGTGTTTCGGGCTTTCGGCCCTCATCAGTACGGTGAAAAAGTGTTAGGATGAGCAACACATGAACAAATAACAAACAAACAGAGTCAACAACAGAAGCCAGCCGTCCATTTGTGGTTTCAGCAGGAAGACCCAATGGGTTTTCGGGAAACAACCAACATCACCACGTAGGAAGCTATTGCTACCTGCGTGACATCCGAGTCCCGGGATAATCACATGTGTAAAGGATAACGAGGGTTTTTGTTCATAAAACAAAGCACAAAAGGATAAGGACAGTCCCTCTCAGAGAAATGCTAACCGTAGACACGTGTTTCGGGCTTTCGGCCCTCATCAGTACGGTGAAAAAGTGTTAGGATGAGCAACACTTGAAACAAACAAACAGAGTCAACAACAGAAGCCAGCCGTCCATTTGTGGTTTCAGCAGGAAGACCCAATGGGTTTTCGGGAAACAACCAACATCACCACGTAGGAAGCTATTGCTACCTGCGTGACAACCGAGTCCCGGGATAATCACATGTGTAAAGGATAACGAGGGTTTTTGTTCATAAAACAAAGCACAAAAGGATAAGGACAGTCCATCTCAGAGAAATGCTAACCACGTGTCACGTGTCTACGGTTAGAATTTCTCTGAGAGGGACTGTCCTTATCCTTTTGTGCTTTGTTTTATGAACAAAAACCCTCGTTATCCTTTACACATGTGATTATCCCGGGACTCGGATGTCACGCAGGTATCAATAGCTTCCTACGTGGTGATGTTGGTTGTTTCCCGAAAACCCATTGGGTCTTCCTGCTGAAACCACAAATGGACGGCTGGCTTCTGTTGTTGACTCTGTTTGTTTGTTGTTTGTTTCAAGTGTTGCTCATCCTAACACTTTTTCACCGTACTGATGAGGGCCGAAAGCCCGAAACACGTGTCTACGGTTAGCATTTCTCTGAGAGGGACTGTCCTTATCCTTTTGTGCTTTGTTTTATGAACAAAAACCCTCGTTATCCTTTACACATGTGATTATCCCGGGACTCGGATGTCACGCAGGTAGCAATAGCTTCCTACGTGGTGATGTTGGTTGTTTCCCGAATACCCATTGGGTCTTCCTGCTGAAACCACAAATGGACGGCTGGCTTCTGTTGTTGACTCTGTTTGTTTGTTGTTTGTTTCAAGTGTTGCTCATCCTAACACTTTTTCACCGTACTGATGAGGGCCGAAAGCCCGAAACACGTGTCTACGGTTAGCATTTCTCTGAGAGGGACTGTCCTTATCCTTTTGTGCTTTGTTTTATGAACAAAAATCCTCGTTATCCTTTACACATGTGATTATCCCGGGACTCGGATGTCACGCAGGTAGCAATAGCTTCCTACGTGGTGATGTTGGTTGTTTCCCGAAAACCCATTGGGTCTTCCTGCTGAAACCACAAATGGACGGCTGGCTTCTGTTGTTGACTCTGTTTGTTTGCTGTTTGTTTCAAGTGTTGCTCATCCTAACACTTTTTCACCGTACTGATGAGGGCCGAAAGCCCGAAACACGTGTCTACGGTTAGCATTTCTCTGAGAGGGACTGTCCTTATCCTTTTGTGCTTTGTTTTATGAACAAAAACCCTCGTTATCCTTTACACATGTGATTATCCCGGGACTCGGATGTCACGCAGGTAGCAATAGCTTCCTACGTGGTGATGTTGGTTGTTTCCCGAATACCCATTGGGTCTTCCTGCTGAAACCACAAATGGACGGCTGGCTTCTGTTGTTGACTCTGTTTGTTTGTTGTTTGTTTCAAGTGTTGCTCATCCTAACACTTTTTCACCGTACTGATGAGGGCCGAAAGCCCGAAACACGTGTCTACGGTTAGCATTTCTCTGAGAGGGACTGTCCTTATCCTTTTGTGCTTTGTTTTATGAACAAAAACCCTCGTTATCCTTCACACATGTGATTATCCCGGGACTCGGATGTCACGCAGGTAGCAATAGCTTCCTACGTGGTGAGGTTGGTTGTTTCCCGAATACCCATTGGGTCTTCCTGCTGAAACCACAAATGGACGGCTGGCTTCTGTTGTTGACTCTGTTTGTTTGTTGTTTGTTTCAAGTGTTGCTCATCCTAACACTTTTTCACCTTACTGATGAGGGCCGAAAGCCCGAAACACGTGTCTACGGTTAGCATTTCTCTGAGAGGGACTGTCCTTATCCTTTTGTGCTTTGTTTTATGAACAAAAACCCTCGTTATCCTTTACACATGTGATTATCCCGGGAATCGGATGTCACGCAGGTAGCAATAGCTTCCTACGTGGTGAGGTTGGTTGTTTCCCGAATACCCATTGGGTCTTCCTGCTGAAACCACAAATGGACGGCTGGCTTCTGTTGTTGACTCTGTTTCTTTGTTGTTTGTTTCAAGTGTTGCTCATCCTAACACTTTTTCACCGTACTGATGAGGGCCGAAAGCCCGAAACACGTGTCTACGGTTAGCATTTCTCTGAAAGGGACTGTCCTTTTCCTTTTGTGCTTTGTTTTATGAACAAAAACCCTCGTTATCCTTCACACATGTGATTATCCCGGGACTCGGATGTCACGCAGGTAGCAATAGCTTCCTACGTGGTGAGGTTGGTTGTTTCCCGAATACCCATTGGGTCTTCCTGCTGAAACCACAAATGGACGGCTGGCTTCTGTTGTTGACTCTGTTTGTTTGTTGTTTGTTTCAAGTGTTGCTCATCCTAACACTTTTTCACCTTACTGATGAGGGCCGAAAGCCCGAAACACGTGTCTACGGTTAGCATTTCTCTGAGAGGGACTGTCCTTATCCTTTTGTGCTTTGTTTTATGAACAAAAACCCTCGTTATCCTTTACACATGTGATTATCCCGGGACTCGGATGTCACGCAGGTAGCAATAGCTTCCTACGTGGTGAGGTTGGTTGTTTCCCGAATACCCATTGGGTCTTCCTGCTGAAACCACAAATGGACGGCTGGCTTCTGTTGTTGACTCTGTTTGTTTGTTGTTTGTTTCAAGTGTTGCTCATCCTAACACTTTTTCACCTTACTGATGAGGGCCGAAAGCCCGAAACACGTGTCTACGGTTAGCATTTCTCTGAGAGGGACTGTCCTTATCCTTTTGTGCTTTGTTTTATGAACAAAAACCCTCGTTATCCTTTACACATGTGATTATCCCGGGACTCGGATGTCACGCAGGTAGCAATAGCTTCCTACGTGGTGAGGTTGGTTGTTTCCCGAATACCCATTGGGTCTTCCTGCTGAAACCACAAATGGACGGCTGGCTTCTGTTGTTGACTCTGTTTGTTTGTTGTTTGTTTCAAGTGTTGCTCATCCTAACACTTTTTCACCGTACTGATGAGGGCCGAAAGCCCGAAACACGTTTCTACGGTTAGCATTTCTCTGAGAGGGACTGTCCTTATCCTTTTGTGCTTTGTTTTATGAACAAAAACCCTCGTTATCCTTTACACATGTGATTATCCCGGGACTCGGATGTCACGCAGGTAGCAATAGCTTCCTACGTGGTGATGTTGGTTGTTTCCCGAAAACCCATTGGGTCTTCCTGCTGAAACCACAAATGGACGGCTGGCTTCTGTTGTTGACTCTGTTTGTTTGTTGTTTGTTTCAAGTGTTGCTCATCCTAACACTTTTTCACCGTACTGATGAGGGCCGAAAGCCCGAAACACGTGTCTACGGTTAGCATTTCTCTGAGAGGGACTGTCCTTATCCTTTTGTGCTTTGTTTTATGAACAAAAACCCTCGTTATCTTTTACACATGTGATTATCCCGGGACTCGGATGTCACGCAGGTAGCAATAGCTTCCTACGTGGTGATGTTGGTTGTTTCCCGAAAACCCATTAGGTCTTCCTGCTGAAACCACAAATGGACGGCTGGCTTCTGTTGTTGACTCTGTTTGTTTGTTGTTTGTTTCAAGTGTTGCTCATCCTAACACTTTTTCACCGTACTGATGAGGGCCGAAAGCCCGAAACACGTGTCTACGGTTAGCATTTCTCTGAGAGGGACTGTCCTTATCCTTTTGTGCTTTGTTTTATGAACAAAAACCCTCGTTATCCTTTACACATGTGATTATCCCGGGACTCGGATGTCACGCAGGTAGCAATAGCTTCCTACGTGGTGAGGTTGGTTGTTTCCCGAATACCCATTGGGTCTTCCTGCTGAAACCACAAATGGACGGCTGGCTTCTGTTGTTGACTCTGTTTGTTTGTTGTTTGTTTCAAGTGTTGCTCATCCTAACACTTTTTCACCGTACTGATGAGGGCCGAAAGCCTGAAACACGTGTCTACGGTTAGCATTTCTCTGAGAGGGACTGTCCTTATCCTTTTGTGTTTTGTTTTATGAACAAAAACCCTCGTTATCCTTTACACATGTGATTATCCCGGGACTCGGATGTCACGCAGGTAGCAATAGCTTCCTACGTGGTGATGTTGGTTGTTTCCCGAAAACCCATTGGGTCTTCCTGCTGAAACCACAAATGGACGGCTGGCTTCTGTTGTTGACTCTGTTTGTTTGTTGTTTGTTTCAAGTGTTGCTCGTCCTAACACTTTTTCACCGTACTGATGAGGGCCGAAAGCCCGAAACACGTGTCTTCGGTTAGCATTTCTCTGAAAGGGACTGTCCTTTTCCTTTTGTGCTTTGTTTTAAGAACAAAAACTCTCGTTATTCTTTACACATGTGCTAATAGCTAATATTACATTTTTGAGATTGCATCTAGATGTAATTCACTAGATCACAAGCTATTTCATGAAAATTAACATAGGAAATATAAAATAAATGATTATTTTTTATCATTTTGAATGAAAATTGAATATTCAGTCTTTTGACTCTTTTAACATTATTTACATGATATATAAATGGTTCCTGATACTTGAGTTGAATATCTTTTGTTGATTTTATCAAATTGAACTCGAATTTTATTAATATTTTCATTTTGTTTCAGATCCTGAGATGTTTTGAATGAATATTGATATTGTAATTTAGAAATATTGAAAGAAGGAAGAAGGAAAATGAAGTCGCACATCAGACAGAGCAGCCATTGCAAAGTAAAGAAGAGCTATACGCTGAAATAAGAAGTCAACTTTAAATATGAAGGCATCCCGATCGAAGTACGGCCGCAGTTGGCAAGACTGAAGGTGAATGTCGAACTAAAAAAGACAATATCAGAAGTTAACACAGCTCTATCTGAACTGATGAATACCTCGAAAAGTCTGGAGGAACTTTGCCACAAAGTCTTCTGTGCGCCAACAGTAGTTAGTAACATACTAAACTCAAAACAAAAACGAAGACCGAGTGCACAGAGGAGGCAAGAAGATGATATGCCTCCTTGGAAAATTCGACAGAATACCAAAATCGTAAAGTTCAGGAAAGAAATAGGGGTGCTGCATATATTTCTTCATACAGGAAATCCTAGTAGAAGGGTTCTAAAGAAAACAAATAACTATGCGAAACGAAATAAAATAAAATCCCATGAACCTCACTACCGACAAAAGCTGACCACGCATGTAGAAGCCCCCAAACAAAAAATAGCAGCGCTCGGAAACAGAATCAGACGATATCACCAAAGAACTCAGAGGTACAAAGAGAATAATCTTTTTAACAACAACCAAAAACTATTTTTCAGACAAATCGATTCAGATTTACAACACAAGACGACAATACCAACTAAGCAGCACATGACTGAATTTTGAAGGAGTATATGGTCACAAAACGAGCAGCATAATGACCAAGCAGAATGAATAAACACCGAAAAAGAGCTCTCAACGAACTACGCGCCAATGGCCGAATTCGAAATCTCAGAGATTGATGTACGAAATGCAGTTAAAGGCCTAAAGAAGAGGTGACCTGGCTCAACCCAAAAACTACAGGCCAATAACTTGTCTCCCAACTGCCTACAAAATTTTAACATCCATTATAAAAGGTAAAGTGAATACACATATCAAAAACAACAATATCCTAGCCTGGGAACAGAAAGGATGCAGGAGGAAGGCTAAAGGATGCAAGGAACTTCTGGTTATAGATAACGTCGTTACGAAACAAGCAAGAAAACGTTTGAAGAACTTATCAATGGGATGGATTGACTACCAGAAGGCATATGACTCTGTGCCATACACCTGACTAATGGAAATACTTAAAATCTACAAAATAGACAGTCACGTTACAGAGCTTTTATGTTACCTAATGTCGACATGGAGAACAACTTTAGTGGTCGGGAATGGAACTAGTAGGTACAAAACAGAAGCAATATCGATCAAGAGAGGTATTTTTCAGGGAGACAGTTTAAACCCTCTATGGTTCTGCCTAGCCTTGAACCCATTGAGCAGGATGCTGAATTGAAGCGAATACGGATACTCGATTGACAATCAAAACAAGCTGACACATCTGTTCTATATGGACGACCTGAAATTGTTTGCCAGAGGAAGCCAGCAACTGGAAGGAGAACTGGAGATAGTAAGAGCTTTTAGTGAGAACATTCGGATGAATTTTGGACTAGATAAGTGTGCGAAAATAGAGGCCAAGAGAGGGAAATATGTGGAAGAACAAGACATCACACTGAGAGACGGAAACATTATCAAAGAGCTAGGAACGGAGAACACTTACAAATATCTAGGAATACATCAATCATACGGAATAAAGCAGAAAAAACACAAAGGACTCGCTGAACATGAACTCATTAGAAGAATCAATAAGATCCTCAGTACACACCTGAACTCAAAGAACAAGATAAATGCCATTAACTTCTGGGCAATACCGGTATCAACATATACAGCGGGAATAATAGCTTGGTCAAAAACGGATTTAGAGAGATTAGACAGAAAAATTAGAACTTTGCTAACCAGGCGAGGGATGCTTCATCCTAATTCGGCAATTGAAAGAGTGTATTTGCCAAGGGATGAAGGAGGGAGAGGTTTGATGAGTTTGGAAGCAAATGTTCAAAAAGAAAAGGACAACCTTAGGCAATATTTCAGAAGTAATGGATCAGCTTTCCATAGAGCAATTGTAGCGTGGGACAGAAACTACACACAACTCAATATGTCTAGCAGTGAAGAACCTGAGGGGGGCAACTGTTGAATAAGATGAGGAAAACATGGAAGAAAAAAACTATGCATGAAAGATTCTACGCCAGCCTCCAACAGCTAGAGGTGGATATCAGAAGCTCCAATATATATCTTACTAGAGGTTACCTCTTTCCGGAGACTGAAGGTGCAATTATGGCAATTCAGGATCAGGTAGTTAAAACAAAAATGTATGCTAAGCATATCTTAAAGGAGCAGATTGAGAACACGAATTGTAGAATGTGTAATGCAGCACCGGAGACCATATACCATATAACTGCTGGATGCGGAGCAATTGCCGAAACAAAATACCTGGAAACGCACAATAATATGGGGAAGGTAGTCTACCAGCTGATCAGTGTGAGAGAGAATCTGGTCACAGAATTTACAGCACATTATAAGTATTCACCACTACCAGTTCTGGAAAATGAACACACAATGTTATATTGGGACGTCGCAATAAATACAGATAGAGCTACTGAGCACAACCGGCCAGACATGGTAATCTGGAACAAGAACGAGAAGACAGAAATAGTGATAGATTTTGTGGTACCGCTGGACCACAACTTGGTGAAGACATACGCGGAAAAGTACGAAAATTATCAGAGCCTTGCGAGAGAAATGAAGGCAATATGGAAGTTGAAATCGGTGAGGATCGTGCCATTGGTCATAAGTGCAAATGGCCTTGTTAACAAAAAAACAGTGAAACATATCAAAGAGTTGGAACTTCCAGAAAACAGAATTATGTGGATGCAGAAGGCTGCAATTTTGGGAACTGTTAATATCGTCCGGAGTATAGTCTCTCCCCACTGACAATGAGCATGTTCTTGGTAACCCAACCCGAATAATGCCTACACCCAAGCCGCGAAATGTGTGAAAAAAAAAATAGGTAATACAATAAATTAGTTATCCCAATTTCGTTGACGCTAAAGATTATATATTTTTCTCTCGATTTTCTATTTCATTTTCGATAATTATAACGAATTGAGCTTGCTACTTTCCATATTGGCTCTGATATTCATAATTCATTCATATCATTGCGGAGAACATGGAGGACTTACAGATACTGCTAGATAGAGTGCATGAGTCTGGTAGACAATGAGGCATCAATAGATAGATAGACATATAGAATTTATTGTTCTCATAATATCAAATGACATAAGCCAAGTCAGAATAAGAACAAATTAAAAATTTGAATTAATAACTGAAATAAGAATTTACCCTAAAATACAAGAACTAAGCAATCATTTTAATGAACAAATACAGTAACGCAATAAATAAACATATAAAAAATACTAATAATCACTAGAAACACACAAGTGAGTCAATATTTAAAATCAAGCAAAGTGAATGTTGCAGTCTGGACATAGTTCAATGAGTTTTCTCAAAATATTCCTCAACAGAATAGAGACACATGTCAAAAAGATTGTTCTTTATTTCTTTTTTAAATTTATGCACTAAGGTAATATCTTTAAAACATTGGGGAAGCCTATTATAAAGTTTAATTCCCATTACCAAATGTGATTTGTTACATACTTCTATTCGCTGGTAAGATATAGAGAAGTTTGATTTATATCTTGTGTCATGAGCATAAATATCACTATTCTTTAAATAGCTGTTCTTATTGACATGCACCGATGTGATCAAATCCAATATATAAATGCCATACACAGTTAAAGTTCTCAGGTTGACAAAAACAGGTCGACAGGAGTCTAAAAATGAGACATTTGAAATACACCTTATGAAATTTTTCTGTGACAAAAACACATTTTTAACATGAGGAGAACTCCCCCAAATACGAATCCCATAACTAATCCTAGATTGTATTTCACTGAAATGAATTAAACGAATGTGACCTACATTAAGTGTTTTCCTCAAATTTCTAATTCGAAAACATTTCGAATTTAACAACTTTGATAAACTCAGACAGTGAGTTTTGAAGGACAAATCCGAATCAAAAAACACTCCCCGAAATTTCACATTTGCAGTTTTTGTTAGGTTTGAGTTGTTAACCAATATATCAAAGTCAGGGGAAAAAGTTTTTTGGCGAGGATGAAATGCAATGAAATTCGTTTTAGTTGCATTAAATAACAAAGATTGATCACTAGACCAGGCAGAGAATTTCAATAAAGCATTCATAATTTTGGCCCTTAAAATGTTTGGGTCTTCACCACTAAACACAAATGTTGAATCATCTGCATAAAGAGTGGTAAATGACTCTGGTATAACAGAAGGTGACTCATTGATATACAGGATAAACAACAGAGTATGGACCCCTGTGGAACTCCCTGTGCATTCACCATAAGATCAGACATGTATGTGTCTCCTTTATCAACCACTTCAACGGATTGTAGCCTATTATTTAGATACATGGATATCCATTGGTACGCTTTTCCCCTAATACCATATTTATAAAGCTTGTCTCTCAAAATATCATGCTGAACACAGTCAAAAGCCCGACTGAGGTCACAAAATTTCCCAATCGGGCCTCCGCCCTGGTTGACCAAATTCAGAACTTCACTTTAAAACGATTCCAAGGCCGTTGAAGTTGAAAATGTTGCCCGGAAACCATGTTGACGATCAGTAATTACTTTATGGACTTCCAAAAATTTTAACATCTGCCCCAGCATGGCATACTCAAATATTTTCGACAAAACTGGTGATACAGATATTGGGCGGTAATTCGTCATCATTTCTGCAGCACCCCTCTTTAAAATAGGAGAGACATAAAAACTTATTAATTGATAATTTGGAAAACTATAATTAGTAATATCATCACGCAATGACCAAGTTTCTGTAATGCATAGAAATTTTAAATCTAACTCACAATAATCTGATATCAGTTCGTCAATCTTGTATTGTTTTAGGCCTTGAATGTTTGAAAGTAAAAGATCAAAATTTGTCTTTTTATTATGTATCACATTATTATCATCATTTTGTACAGCACTTTTTGTAATACTAGATGAGATTTGACGTTCTATACTCGAGGATCCAACTATGTGGTTGCCATCCCTTTCTTCCTGAAAAAAGACACCAGTGCCCCATTTGGCCAGATTTCTCTTTTCCACGCCGTTTTTAATAGTTCGTAATTAATACGTAATATGTATTTCACAACTCACAATTTCTAGACGACTTTCCAAAAACTTTTCAAGTTCCTCCGGTTTAGTTCCTGGCTTAATAGTATGAATATCAAGAAACAAAACGGATGATCGTGGGTGAAATAACTATAGAACCAATTCAGATTACAATTGGCTTACACAACATTGAACTTGTTACGTTCTACATTACATGTTACGCCACTCGTCAAGAGAAACCTCAGCCGGTAGGGTGCTCTCGCAATATTAAGGATTTCCACTCCTGATTGGCCTGATGGTTCTTCGTTTCTTCTTCTCGTTGTGGAGGTACTATCGAATGCATCGCATCGTATCGTATGAGCATTTTTCTGTTGCCTATATCTACGTTTACTGAACCAATATTTTATTTCGCCATTTCTTATATCAAGGTGATAAATATTTGATTTATTTTTCGCGATCAAAAACAGGATGACCGGTTCTTTGTTATAGCTGAAAATTTTGGACTTCACATTTTGGAAAACTTCTCAAGAGTTAGGATTACTATTTTTTGAAAACATCTCAAAATTTCGGACCACTATTTTTTTGGAAACATCTCAAAGCACAATTTTGGGAATCCGTAGATCCTGACATCGAATTCTACTCAACACCTGATTTTGGAAATCAAGATTTTTGGTTCAATTTCTAAATTGAGACAACTGAACCAAGTGGAAGGGTTCATCCCCAGGGAGGCCTTCACTGAACTGAAGTTAAGTTTTCAAAAGGAAAGTGACGACGAGAGTATTCATAGTATTCGAAATTTGTATTTTCAAGGTTCAATTATAATTGTAGTTTTTTTCTGTTTAGTTATTTTCAAGTTCCTTTGATCAATTCTCGCTCAGACCACACCCTCTCTACTACTGAGTACCGCAATAAAGTAATCTCCATCTGGTAGGATGATAACAGAAGTATAGTATATCCAAAGTCACTTGGAGGAAGATGAATATTTCGATTATACAAGGTTTGTCCAAGTTTCCAGAAATTCCTTTGGGGCCAGTGAATGTATTGTCTAACAATACTTTCAAATAAACCCCGGTATTTAGAGATCGCGGTATCCACTTCAAAGGGCCATCTATGGCCAAGCGTTTTTATGGACTAGCTCAAGTGACTTTGAATAAACTATACCACCCTTAACTGTAGGTGTAGGCTACAAACTTGTACCACACTTCAAATATTTGGGTATCTGGCTAATCAATAACATGCGACGAAGTGGTAAAAGCGAGGATTGAAATGGCACGTGGGGCATTCGACTGATCGAAATAAACTCTCACTGACAGAAACCTCACAGTTCGGACGCGGCTAAATACACTTCGCTGTTACATATGGGGCATTCTCTTGTAGAGATGTGAGACATGGATGATTAAAGATGACACCATGAATAAAATTGAAGCGTTTGAGATATGGTGCAACCGGTGGATCCTCAAGGTTCCTTGAACTGCTCATACCAGTAATGAAGAGGTACTCAGGCAGCAGAATGAGAGTCGAGATCTTCTGAGCACCATAAAAATAAAATAGGTCAGTTATTTCGGACACATAATACGTGGCCACAAATATCACATCCCTCGGCTGATTATCCAGGCAAAGGTTGAGGCAAGAAGATGGCTAGGTTGCAAGAAGAAATCGCGATTGCAAAACATTAGAAATTGGACACGACTGGAAGCAGCGAAAGATATAGATCAATTCAATCAAGTTGTCATGGAGATAGGATACGCCTGAATACAGACACGACAATTGTATGTCAATTAAACTCGAAATACTTACCAGGAAGGGAGCACAAGTCCAAATGAAATTAGATCCCGCATTCATGAAAGCAGCTCTCCTCATTTCGAAGAGTTCTTTCAGTCTTATACCCTGAATTGAATCCTCAAAGAATGGTTCCCAGGCATATAATTTCAAAATTTTGATCCCACTTAGCATCTCATTTGTCACTCTGATCCTATCATCTTTATGCTTCATTTGATTAATTTGGAATTTTTTAACCCTATTGATGATGACTGTATTTATTGGAATCATAACTATGAGCATTCCAACTCCTGCAATCACTGATATTCCTAATGTTTGCCAAAGCAAGTAAAGAGATACAATTATTTGATATGGTGCAGACCATATTAAATTGAGATAGGTTAAAATATCAACGAAGTATTGAGTATCCACTGACATCAAATTAACTATTTCTCCGACAGTATTTTCTTTCCTACTGAAACCAGTTATCCTCAAAGATTTTCTGTAAATAGCTGATATTAAAGCAGCTCTCATTTGAATCCCAATGGTAAACATTTTATAGAAATACTGGGATAAAAAAATTGTTTGCAAACTACATGCAACAAATAATATACTAGCATATAAAACACCTTTCCACAATGCTTCATCTTTACCAACAAATTCAATGATCAATCTGAAATATAACATCGATTTATGATATTTAAATTTCATATTTAAAGTATCTCACCTCAGAACAAGTGGACTCACAAACATGAGTGAATCTTGAATGAATTTCAAGAAAGCAGCCATAAGGTTCTTCATTCCAAAACACTTAATCAGAGATGGCAAAATAGAGGTTTGTTTTCTGAAATAAGCAATTTAAGGTTTCAGTTTTGTAATAATAATAATATCAACAATTTCCTACTTCCCATTATCCTCGTATATTATGCAATAATAATAATAATTGAATTTATTCCCACAAAACAAGATCAATGCAAATAATTCTACAATGAAAAACAAAATTTCAGTGTGATGTACAGTGCATCCCATTTTGGGTGAGACAGCCAGGTTTCTCGCTTGTTATTTAAGATAGAGCCTTGCGGTTTTCACGTTCCTGTCCTACTTTTTCTTGAAACTCAAGTTGGTCTAATCAGATTTTGCATAACTGTTTCCGTTCAAGGATACAGGGTGATTTTGGAAATTGATACTTTTCGGACCCCTCCTTTATCTCCGAAGTTATTAGAAATAATGCTGAGGTAAAAACTACGTCTGAATCTAATTCTGCGTAGAATCCAGTGGCGTACTCAATATTTTTTTTCGGGGTATGGTTTTGAAGATTCAACACAAACCTATATTTTTTTCAATGGAACACCATGTATATCATTACTACGTTGAATTTGTTATTTTTTTCCCTTCAAAATGATGTATGATACTATGTAGGTAGGATGTTCAGAAATGTAAAAAAACAATAAAACATCAAAAGATGATGTTTTTTGTTAATGGGCAATGGATTTCCCATATAAAAAAAGAATCAATAATAATAACAATAATTCTTAGCGATGACAGCTAGATCAGATCGGTTTTTTTCCTTCCAATGCCTACTTGATAAAACAATGCTCCCAAATGCATAGTAGCCATAATAACAACAAGGATGTTTGTATTATCAATGACCTACTACTTTTGAAAATCGAAAGTAATAATTCTCTTATTGAAACATAGGAAATTCATGGCCAATTTACAAAAAATCATCATTATTCGATGTTTTAGTGTTTTTTCTAACATTTCTGAATATCCTACCTACATAGTATCATACATCATTTTGAAGGGAAAAAAATAACGAATTCAACGAAGTAATAATATATAGGGTTTTCCATTAAAGAAATATAGGTTTGTGTTGAATCTTCAAAACCATACCCCAAAAAAAATATTGAGTCCGCCACTGGATTCTACGCAAAATTCTGATTCAGACGTAGTTTTTACCTCAGCATTATTTCTAATAACTTCGGAGATAAAGGTGGGGTCCGAAAAGTGTCAATTTCCAAAATCACCCTGTATCTCTTGAACGGAAACAGTTATGCAAAATCTGATTAGACCAACTTGAGTTTCACGAAAAAGTAGGATAGGAACGTGAAAACCGCAAGGCTCTATCTTAAATAACAAGCGAGAAACCTGGCTGTCTCACCCAAAATGGGATGCACTGTACTTAGGTGTAATGCACTAAAGTACATCTCCTGTTCAACTCAACCTAACCTTAATGTGAAATAGTCAAAAGTCAAAAATATCTTACACACCCTTCACATTTCTTTTGGGACGAATTCCAATATTTATTGAATTTTGGATACACATTTTCACACATTTCTTCTTTTCTCAAATACCATATATCTGAATTTTGCAGAGTACTTTTGTAACCCTTCCAAGCCAATGGAGTTAGCCAAGAAAATAAAATACGTGATAAAAAACTGCTATATTCTTCTGGACATACTTTCTGAAAGAAGTTAAGAGATAGTTATTCATGGCAAATAACAATAAAACGAATTTTTAATATATTTCAAAAATGTTTGTATCTTTAGAAATCAATAATAATAAAGATCCATATGATAGGTCAACTTCCACTGAAAATTTTTTGCTCTAGTTTCTTCTATGCGCGAAAGCAGTCTATGGAATCAGTTCTTATATAATGTTGTTCTGATTGATTGTGTTCAATAAAAGGACCTCAAATCAACTGTTCTCATCAAATTTTTATCCAATTGGCCAAAGCTGACCGCTTCTGAATGATTGTTTCCTTACATCGGTCCACTTGTGGAGAATACATTACTTTTCAATGGCGAATATACTAGATCACTGAGTAGGCTGAAGCCTACAGCGACAAATTTTTAAGGGGCAGCTGAATGAACTTGTTAATTTTTATTCCGACTAACACACATAAAGTACTAATTTCGAAAATTGTAAATAATTTCAATATTCAACAAATATGATTGTGAACCAAGGTATCAAAATTCAGAGGCGGCGAATCTGTAGCTCAGCCAATGCCTTAATTCAATCTAATGAGAAGAAGGTATTAAAACACACTACCAGTCTTCAATATTAGTTATTCGTTCGCTTATAACTAAATGACCTGCTACCATCTATAGGCAACACATCAATCTTGTCTTCGAAAAATTCACAAGACTAATATATGTTATTCATTTCATTCGTTCGTCTCGCTAAAGTGACAATTTAGTATTCACAGTTTTTTTTGCTCTGATTATCATCGTTAAATAATTGGAATAGTTCATATTCATCTAAGAAAAGAATCTTCCATCTTCATCGAAAACCTTTAGTGTTTTATATTATCATAGATCAAGTTTAAAGACATTGTGAAAGAATTCTTTTTCGGAGAATCTAAGTATATATAAAACCGCTTGCACATATACGTCAAACTTTAAACGTAAAATCACAGCCCAAACGGGACCATCTAGAGCAAAAATGACAAGAATAAGACCCCCCTCAAAATCGTCTGGAGATCCCGGGAAAAATCCCAAACCTTCGATTCTCCTCGCGGTTTTCGAGTATACGGGGTGTTTCGGATCATTTTGACATTTCAAGTCCCATATTTCTGTGGTATCTGTGGACAATTTGACTGTCAGTGTCATGTTAATAATAAATATTCCATTTCGATATATGAAAGTTCTTGAGAAGTTTGCAGTTTCCAAAATTGTTATTCTTTAAATAAATGCCGACAGATAAAATGCAAAGTCTTCGGCGAATTGAAAATTCGATAGATATTTGTCAAAATTTGGAAATGAACATTGATATCATCGAATGCATTTTCAGTTCAGGTTCGTTTGAAGGGTTTGTATAATTATTGATTGCATTGGATGAATGTTACTTTATTTCAGGAATTTTTCGTTTATTTTCCACAAACTATAAAACTACATTCTCTTTCGTGAGAATTTGAATCTATTGCGACAGAAGATGGAACTACAAAAGAGAACAGAAGCTTCATCTGATCATGTATTAAACAGATAGAAAAACTCCTTATAGATAATTCACAATTGGCTTTATTACTGGAAAAAGAGCCAAGTTAGTCAGATGACATTCAAAAATTTCCATGTGTTTTTTGAATATCTAAAATAGGGTAAATGCACTGGTTCTCGACCAGTTAACAGAAACATCGATTTCGAGCACGATTTTTTCACACATAAACTTATCAAATTTTAATGGTGTTGGTGTTCATCGATTCTTTGGCGAGTTTTAAATGATTTGTCATCTAATTTTAAGCGTTCTTTCCTCATTTAACCTTTGAAATGTGAAAACTTATAGAAAATCTCAATAACCTCGGTTCTCGACCACGCCGCAGAGTTCTCGACCATTTTTGTGTTAGTTTTCGACCACTAATAATAGTGGCCGCTCCACTTAAAAATTTTATAAAAAACTTCAGAGCGAGATGAGTGATTAGTTCTTACTTTCGTACCGTACCATCGACATCACTACCTGTCACTCAGATGGGTTTCAGATGAGGTAATCAAGTAAACACTCGGAACGTAAAAAAAAATTATTGTGCAAAAGTTTCCACTTTCTATAAATATTTCAAAATAACAACTCATACAACATTATTTGGTTATTTTGCTCTTAATATTTATTTAGAAACTAATGAGTAAATAAAATATAAAACACCGACCACCAGTGGTCGAGAATTAAGTACAATCAAATTGGTTCTCGACCGCGAATAAATAAAGGGTAGAAATAAGTGTTTCAACGTTAATTCGGTGGTCGCAAACTAATATTCACAAAGTAGATATATAAATGAATCAAGGTATCGAAAAAAAAACGAAAATGATCCAACAGAAATATATCAGTTGAAATGAACAATTATTGAAGTAACATATTGGTTCTCGACCACTTTGGTCGAGAAATAAAAGATGCAAATTTTCCAATACCAGTTCGCGACCGCTGAATATTAAACAAAAAAATATAGATTTATTTGCTTTTTGATTGGAATACACTCGAAAATATATCTTATAGTTGATATGGAACAAAATATACACACATAATTCATTTAAAATAAGAAATAATTACTATTTTCTGGTCATATATCACAAAGCACATTTCTAAGAGAGGACGAGAAAGAACCCTTTTCTATGATAGACGATTATAAACTAATTTTTAGCGCGAAAACTCTGGCCTATACCACTACTATGCAAACTATCTTGGAAGGGTAGAATGGTCGAGAACACGTACCGCGAAAATATTTTGCACTACATGATATATTTTTATTATTATTTCATCTCAAATCACGGAATGGTCGAGAACCAGTGCCGGTCGGCTAACCAGTGCATTTACCCTATACACTTTTACGACTGAAGAGTGCAAAAATATAAGTGACCTATCAGTTTTTGAAGAATTTGAGTGCAGTGCTGTTGAATTTATAATGAAGAAATCAAATCGTTGTGAAATCTTTCATACGAATAATTTCAACCATATATACCCTGTTATATTATCATAATATTATTTGTCGTTCAACTGAAACCTTGGAAATTAAGAGACTCTCAAACTTATAACCCGATTTCTCAAAAAGGTTCTACCTAGATATTAAATTTGCTCATGAGGTAACATAAGCTATGGGTATTCGAAAGGCAAGTCTATTCATTCTGTCTCTTTTCAGGTTGTTCATTTATAGCTATACTATATACATATATAAAATCAGTTCGAATTTTTCACTGAACTACTAGTCAAAATGTTACAACAGAAATAAAATTTGAAGGATCATTCAGTATATGAAGAATTTTGACATGGCAGTTACTTTCGAAATTGGTATAAATTTTCCAGCAATTCAATGTAGGTATAAAATACTTTAAAAGGTAACTATTTATTAATACCTGCCATGTCATGAATGAATGATTAAACTTTTATAAAAATGTATATACCTATTATTACAACTCTCTTTTGTTGAATCAAATTTCAATTAAGTTTTCAAAGGAGTTTTCATATGTTTACAATTAGACATGTTGAATTATTGCAATACATATTTGAAGAATATAAACTACCTTTTTCATAATTTCTAGTGATATTCATCCCTAAACATTTTTAGCTTTCCCTAAATTCTTTATGATAAAATTATCACCTAAATTTTCTATCAGATATATTCATTCAGAATTAACATTTGTTAAAACAAAAAAGTCATCCAAGTACAATGCAACAACAGTTAGCAAGTTATTTTTTGATTTTATGTAAATACAATGCTCAATTGTTGATCTTTTTCAACTAATATCTGTCAAAATTTCATTTACTATATATATTGCCCTGTTCAATTTACTTCTGAGTAAAACCCAGAGCTACAAGCTTGCTCAATAACGTAACGAACCATCACGATTAAGCTTGAATTCAGCTCTCCTCCACTGAATCAGAATTATCTAGTGAAATTTCTATATCATCTCTTATCTATGATAACTACATCGCGACTGGTATTAATGAAATTGTTACCTGTATCCCTTTGATCATTCACCAGAACCCACAAAAATCATTTTTGTCCATATACCTTCAAGAAATATGCAACAGAAGAGCACAGATTACGGATAACATCCGGATAATTAATTACGGATAATATCCGTAATCTGTGCAGAAGAGTATGCAAAATTCATCGATACAATTTTCAGATTCTAAAAACGCCTTAGTTCTTCAGGAATGTCCAATTGGTCTTTCAATATTATAAATTATGGAAAATAACCTACTATTAACCAAATTTTTAGATTTCAAAAGGTGTCCTTCCTTGTATTCTAAATATATACACCCTATATAATTGTTGATCGAATATTGTATTTCCTAATAAATTATGAAATAGAAGTATAATTTGTTGCTCAACTGAAAAAAGTATTGATGAACCTCGGAAATGAGGGACTTCTTATAACCTGATTTCTCAAAGAATATATGATATTATTACGATTGTTTGTAAGGCAACATTAGCCATGGGTTTTTGAAAGGTAGATCTATTCATTCTGCCCCTTTTCAGTTTATTATAGCTATACTGAATATTCCTAAAACAAAATTTCACTGTAGGTCTTTTCATAGATCTTATCGAATGATTATGTAAATTCAATATTTGTCAAAACTGAAAATAAACATTGAATGCAGTTTCTTTTTCAGGTAGTATTTCTATTGACTGATAATAACTCTCACATTTTGATTATGCATTTTTCCCAAACTTTTTAAAAAAGAAAGAAATTGCCATTTCTAGAGAAATGAGAATTTCAAAATGTCTAATTACTACTTTAAATATATGCACCCTATATAATTGTTGATCAAATATTGTGTATTTCTTTACAAATTAGTTAATAATTTGAAGCTTTAATCTCAATTTTCAGACTTGAATTGGTCCAACATCTTTAGATACTTCTAATTGATATTCGACAAATAAATATCCTGTATAATTATCCATCCAAACGAAAATAATCCATCTTCTGAAAAGAAAAACAATGTTTACTATATAGAATTAATTTTAATAATGATTCAAAAGTGATGAAATTTTGCAGACTTACTTATTTTGGGTCTTAGATCACAAATCCGCTGTCATAAATTCCTCAATCCAGCTAGTTTTTTTTTTTTTAATTGTGAAATTGGCTTAATGAAGGTGAGGTTATCCACATTAATAGCTGGTTTTCTTGTATTTTATTAACTGATTCTCGTTAGAAATGATTAATTAATCACAATTCAAGCTTTCCCTGAAATAAAAATGCCTTTTTTTCGTCAAAATCGATGGTTTTATCGATTGTTTATATATGGCGGCGGCCATCATGTTTAATACGTAACGTGTGTCAGACGCATAGACCTAATATTAGGTCTAATAATCTGCAACGTTGCCTGTATGCCAGATCTTCTTGATGGGATCGGTTTTTTACTTGGTGGAAATTCATATTAATAGATTGTTTGAGATTATGACGTATTATAAAACTGTATGGAAACTCATAATTTTCGCACAGCTATTCGAGCAGAAAATTCGGCAAGTTTATTTCCGTGATGAATAAATGGTAGTTCATATGGTGTTATTCCGGTTTTTTCGATATTGGCATCGGATTCAGTTTAGTCCTCCTGAACATATACAGGGACATTGATGTTGACGACGAAACTGTGATTACAATGTTTTCAAGGGTTCACAGACCAAATTAGATTTTGTGTTATACTTGCCAATTGTCTTCTTTTTTTTCTTATGAAACAATAGATTTACTATTTTTTTTAAATTTCTACCTGAATGGCTAAAATCGTAATAAGTAAATAAATATATTATAATATAACAAATACATAAGCGCACAAATTTTTTTACCGAAATTTTAGGCTTTATTGTAAAACACTGGTTTTACATTTATGATTCGAAATATTGCCCATCGCTGATCACTATACTTTCTCACATCTTTCGGGCAGCGTACGAATTGAAAAAACTGGTCATCTTTTGAAGCGATCCACGAATCGATCCAAGTTTTTAATTCTTCATAAGATAGGTCAGCTGGTCAGCCAGGCTGTGTGCTATTGATCGAAACAAGTGATAGTCCGAGGGAGCAACGTCTGCAGAATACGTTGGGTGAGGTAGGAATTCCCATTTCAACTTTTTCAAGTATATCTTGACTTTCGCAACATGGAGTCGAGCATTGTCATGCAGTAAAACCAATTCATCTACTCTCTCGTCGTATTGCGGCGGTTTTTCTCTCAATTGATTGCGTTCAATAACGATCGCCTGTGATCGTTTCAGTCGGTTTTAACAACTCATAATACACTACGCCGAGCTGGTCCCACCAAATACTGAGCATGACCTTAGAACCGAGAATATTCGGTTTAGCCGTCGACGTGGAAGCATGGCCGGGATATCCACATGATTTTATGTGCTTGGGATTATCGTAATGAACCCGTTTTTCGTCTCCAGTCCCAATCCGATGCAGAAATTCCTTTCGTCTTTGCCTCGAAAGCAGCTGTTCACAAACAAACAAACTCCGTTCAAACACCTCCCGGCTTCAACTCGTACGACACCCACTTTTCTTGTTTCTGAATCATTCCTATGACTTTCAGGCGTTTTGAAATGGCTTGTAGTCCTAATGATCCTGTCAACTATTGTTGCGTTTGAAATGAGTCTTGATCAAGTATTGCCTCCAATTCTGCATCTTCAAAAACCTTCTCTCTTCCACCGCGATGCTGGTCTTCGACATCAAAATCACCATTCTTGAAGCGTTGAAACCACTCTCGGCACGTTCTTTCACTAATAGCGGCCTCACCATAGGTATTTGAGAGCATTCGATGAGCCTCAGCCGCAGATTTATTCATATTTCAGTAGAAAATTAAAACCTCCCTCAAATGACGAGAATTTGGCTCGTAAGCTGACATGGTTAATCGTAAATAACTTTATGATGCAGACACAAATCGACTAACATGTCGATGGCGTTATGTTCACAAATAACTAAACTTATTGTATGACATCTACGATATATTCATTTCGACTACCACTTACCGTTACAGCCAGCTATTGCAAAACGGCAGGACCAAAGTTGTACGCCTAAATCTAAAATTTCGGAATATGAAATTGTTCAGCTAAAATATTTTCGAAGTTCAGGCGCTTCCGGTTATATAAGAATTAAAAAAATTTTTTTCAAAACAAACTTTTTTTTCATTTTATATGTCTCAGATATTATCGAGATTTCCATTCTCAATTACTCTTTGCTAAAATTATTGTGTTAGTCCTCATACTTTTCAAAATATCAAGGAAAAACCGTAAAAAAGAGAGAATTTCCTTAGTCACAATTACCTGAATTATTTTTACTGTGAATATCCTATGCCTATTTCAATTCACTTTCTCAAACTAAAATGATGTTGGAACATCGTGCATATCTTGAATTTGAGAAATATCATCACAGGGTGTTTCAAATATTGTGCCAAAAATTGTGAACAAACTTTGATCATAACTTTCGATTTTCAAATTAGAACCCTATTTTTTTGTGATTTCGCTGGATTCTACGGTAAAAAATAAGGGTAGTGTCCAAACATAATTATGCTCTCAAATTCAATAAGTCAAGATTTTATGAATTTATGTTATACGTAGGGTCAATTTTATTCGATCTGTTTCCAGACAGACTAGCAATAATACTCTATGACCATAGAAATACAAATATCTAATTACTTTACATGTGACAGGTATTTTCATTATCAAAGCTTCACTAATTTGATTTCACGAATTGAATTTCCGATATTCAAATGACAAAATTCTGGATATACTTTTCTCTAATTAAGTGGCAAATCAGTTCTTTCCGGCACATTTTGTGGAACAAAATAGACTGGAACGGATTTATCTATTATTTGTAAAATTTGTGATACAGAAAACTGTTCTGCCAACCAACATTTTTCAATGCAAAAATCACTAATAGATATTTATGGAAATTTCCGTCAATTTCAATAAAAAGGCAGTGAATTCGGGAACATAATGTTTAAAACTCGTACAGAAGGCTCATTCTACCACTCGGTCATTTTGAACTCTTGGAAGAATATCAATAAGTTCTGCACTTGTATTATAAATATCTAATTCCATATTCACGATGAATGCAATAGAATTATTGGTAGAACTCATCAAATTTTAAATCAGAAATTTCCTCATCTTCTTGAAAGGATGTTGCATACTTCATGAATATCCATTATACTGGATGGAGTACCTACCTAGAAGAAAAAAACCTCTACCTACCAAATGAAATAAAATCATGCAGGACTCCTGTGTGCCAATTCTATTCATATGAAAAAGCGGTAGAATACATTTTATGAATTCAGGAAAAAATCAGCGTGGTGATGAAAAGGGAGTAACAGAAAGTTTGAAACATCCTTCCGAATTATCTTCTCGTCAATTGGTGGTAAATGTGGATATTTCTGATTGAATGCTCGACAAGTTCTCGAAACAATTCTGTTGCATTCACCGTAGATATGGAATAGATCCAGAATTTCATTATTTGAATAACGGGGATTCATATCGTCAAATTATAATCTACTAGATTCAATAATGAGTACACCTGTCACTTTGAAATAATTGAATATTTGAAACGCACTCTAGAAACAGATTGAATGAAATTGACCCTACGTATAACATAAATTCATAAAATCTCGAATAACTCTTGAATTATTGAATTTGAGAGCACAATCATGTTTGAACACTACCCTTATTTTTTACCGTAGAATTCAACGAAATCACAAAAAAATAGGGTTCAGATTTGAAAATCGAAAGTTATGAACAAATTTTGTTCACAATTTTTGGCACAATATTTGAAACACCCTGTGATGATATTTTTCAAATTCAAGATATGCACGATATTCCAACATCATTCTAGTTTGTGAAAGTGAATTGAGTATACGCATAGGATATTCACAGTGAAAATAATTCACGTGATACTGACTATGGAAATTCTCTCTTTTTTAAGGTTTTTTCTTAATATTTCGAAAACTATGAGAACTAACGCAATAATTTTAGCAGAGAGTAATTGAGAATGGAAATCTTGATAATATCTGAGACATAAAATGAAAAAAAATGTTTTTTTCGAATAATTTTTTTTTATTCTTGTATAACCGGAAGTGCCAGAACTTCTAAAATATTTTAGCTGAATAGGGCATCATGAACAATGTCATATTCTGAATTTTCAGATTTCAAATCGGCCCCATTCTCCAGAAACGTCTAATAGGCCTTCGAACATGAAACAACCTCTATAAATATTCATATAAATATCTAAATATAAATATTTTTGAGAGGTTAAGCTTGATATCGGTGTAATCTGGGATTTGGTATCATAGAAAAACTCGAAACCCTTAACGGCGAATCCCCTCAAAATTTAAGGCTAGGACCGCCCTTGATTTGTCGTCATGGAAAGTTATTTGCATCAAATATTTTCATGTGAGCAAGGGCGAAACGGTATGTTCTAGGAAAGAAGTCATATAGAATTCTACCCTAGAATCAGCATAGTATACCGAGTGAATCGTCTAAAATCAGCTTACGATACAAGGTTTCCAAAAAAAAACTTTTATTTTCTAGAGGGATACCCAGTGAAGGATCTACCGGCATAGTGACGGGGTCCAAGGGGCGGAGCCCCTTCGGCGAGCAGAGCGAGTTCTATATTATATAAAACCGCTTTGTGACAGTTCGGCAAATTTTAAACGTAAAATCACAGCCCAAACGGGACCATCTAGAGCAAAAATGACAAGAATAAGACCCCCCTCAAAATCGTCTGGAGATCCTTGGAAAAATCCCAAACCTTCGATTCTCCTCGCGGTTTTCGAGTATACGGGGTGTTTCGGATTATTTTGACATTTCAAGTCCCATATTTCTGTGGTATCTGTGGACAATTTGGCTGTCAGTGTCATGTTAATAATAAATATTCCATTTCGATATATGAAATTTCTTGAGAAAGTTTGCAGTTTCCAAAATTGTTCTTTAATATTTAAATAAATACCGACCGATAAAATGCAAAGTCTTCGGCGAATCAAAAATTCGATAGATATTTGTCAAAATTTGGAAATGAACATTGATATCATCGAATGCATTTTCCTCAATTCAGGTTTGTTTTAAGTGTTTGTATCATTGATTCAATTGGATGAATGTTACTTTATTCCAGGAATTTTTCGTTTATTTTCCATAAACTATAAAACTACATTCTCTTTCGTGAGATTTTGAATCTATTGCGACAGAAGATGGAACTACAAAAGAGAACAGAAGCTTCATCTGATCATGTATTAAACAGATAGAAAGACTCCTTATTTATTTATTCATAATATTAATATTTATTTATAATTCACAATTGGCTTTATTACTGGAAAAAGAGCCAAGTTAGTCAGATGACATTCAAAAATTTCCATGTGTTTTTTGAATATCTAAAATATACACTCTTACGACAGAAGAATGCAAAAATATGAATGACCAATCCGTTTTGAAGAATTTGAGTGCAGTGCTGTTGAATTTTTAATGAATAAGTCAAATCGTTGTGAAATCTTCCATACGAATAATTTCAACTATATGTATATTATCTGTTATATTATTTGCCGCTCAACTGAAACATGTATTAATAAACCTTGGAAATGAGAGACTCTCAAACTTTTACCTGATTTCTCAAAAAGGTTCCACCTAGATATGATATTACAATTTCTTATGAGGTAACATAAGCCATGGGTATTTGAAAGGCAAGTCTATTCATTCTGTCTCTTTTTAGTTTGTTTATTATAGCTATACTAGGATATACATATAAAACATCAGTTGAAATACTAGTCAAAATGTTACGACAGAAATAATATTTGAAGGATCATTCAGGACATGAAGAATTTCAACATGGCAGTTACTTTTGAAATTGGTATCAATTTTCCAGCCATTCAATGTAGGTATAAAATACTTTAAAAAGTAACTATTCATTAAAACTTTCCATTTCATGAATGAATGATTAAACTCGTATAAACATGTAGATACATATTTCACTAAAGGTTTCAATCGTTATAGGAATATTTGCTCTATGGCCAGTTCGAAAATGCTATCCTACTGATTTATTCATTGCTTTTAATTTTGGTAAAAATTAAATTATTAATTGATTCAGATCCAAAGTTAACATTTGAAAAAAATCAAGTCAGTGTAGTTATCGAACCCACTAACATGAGTCAATAGCATTGGCTGATACAATTTTAGTACCGAGGCAGTCATTTCAAATACCGAACACATCTTCTGACTGAAGTAAAAATTGAACAATGATCTGTTTTTACTTGCATCTTGAAATGAATTTTGCAATATTTCAGTGTTCAATAATGAGATAATTATTAAATTGACTCAAGAGATTAACAGAGTATGCTTTATCAGGATTAGTCAATACTGCTAAACACGTTAAAAAACCTATTAACTTCTTATATGGTTCATCATTACAACTCTCTTTTATTAAATCAAATTTCAATTGAGTTTTCAAAGGAGTTTTCAGATGTTTACAATTAGAGATGTTGAATTATTCCAATACATATTTGAAGAATATAAACAATTACTATACTACCTTTTTCATAATTTCTAGTGATATTCATCCCTCAACATTTTCAGCTTTCCCTAAATTCTTTATGATAAAATTATCACTGGAATTTTCTATCAGATATATTCATTCAGAATTAACATTTCTTAAAACAAAAGAGTCATCCACGTACAGGGTGGGCAAATAAGCGAGGTAAGCGGCTATATCTCAGGATCCACTCATCGTAGAGACTTGCGGTAAAAAATTTTACCACTAAAGTAAACAAAAGAAAACACTGGAAATTGTTTTGAAGTTCATACCTCCACCGCTAGGGGGCGTAATAGCTATCGTCGAGTAGAAAAATGCATTTTACTCGAAAAATTTTCATATTAAGTTGGAAAAAAAATATCATCACTGTAAACCTTGGAAAATTCTCTATCTGTTTGAATTGTCACTTTCGATTTTGCGACATCAAATAAGGGTGGGGGAAAGATAGAAATCTGACTGATTGAAATGTCTGTAACTTCAGTTTGGCTCAACAGATCAGAGCAAATTAGATCTTATTTGAGAGACAACATCTTGTTGATTAAGGAAAAGATATACTCATGATGAATTTGATTCAGCTGCTTCCGATAAGGAGCGCTAAGTCAGAAGCTCATTGTTTTGTTCATTTTTCTCTGAAATTTCAAATGTAATGATAGGATTTTCTTAACAGAAACTAAAATTTCATTGAATTTGCATGAAAAAACCTGCAGGTCGCAAAGCGATAATTTCAGGCGTTCTGAAGTTATGGCCGAAAGAAGATATTCTTCAACTGATGCACTGCGAAAAACCAAATTGAGTCTTCAAGTTCTAACAGAAACAGAAATTCCATCAAATTTGTATTAAAAAACCAAAAGGTCGCAAAGCGATAGCTTCAGGGGTTCTGTAGTTATGGACGAAAAAAGATATTCTTCAACTGATGCACTGAAAAACTAAATCATGTCTTCTTTCAGCCATAACTCCAGAACGCCTGAAGCTATCGCTTTGCGACCTTCTGGTTTTTTCATACAAATTTGATGGGATTTCTGTTTCTGTTAGAAATTGAAGACTCAATTTGGTTTTTCGCAGTGCATCAGTTGAAGAATATCTTCTTTCGGCCATAACTTCAGAACGCCTGAAATTATCGCTTTGCGACCTGCAGGTTTTTTCATGCAAATTCAATTCAATTCAATCCTATCATTACATTTGAAATTTCAGAGAAAAATAAACAAAACAATGAGCTTCTGACTTAGCGCTCCCTATCGGAAGCAGCTGAATCAAATTCATCATGAGTATATTTTTTCCTTAATCAACAAGATGTTGTCTCTCAAATAAGATCTAATTTGCTCAAAAATGTTGAGCCAAACTGAAGTTACAGACATTTCAATCAGTCAGATTTCTATCTTTCCCCCACCCTTATTTGATGTCGCAAAATCGAAAGTGACAATTCAAACAGATAGAGAATTTTCCAAGGTTTACAGTGATGATATTTTTTTTCCAACTTAATATGAAAATTTTTCGAGTAAAATGCATTTTTCTACTCGACGATAGCTATTACGCCCCCTAGCGGTGGAGGTATGAACTTCAAAACAATTTCCAGTGTTTTCTTTTGTTTACTTTAGTGGTAAAATTTTTTACCGCAAGTCTCTACGATGAGTGGATCCTGAGATATAGCCGCTTACCTCGCTTATTTGCCCACCCTGTACAATGCAACAACAGTTAGCAAGTTATTTTTTGATGTTATGTAAATACAATGCTCAATTGTTGGTCTTTTTTAACTAATATCTGTCAAAATTTTATTGACTATATATATATTGCCCTGTTCAATTTACTTCTGAGTAAAACCCAGAGCTACAAGCTTGCTCTATAACGTAATGAACCATCACGATTAAGCTTTAATTCAGCTGTCCTCCACTGAATCAGAATTATCTAGTGAAATTTCTATATCATCCCTTATCTATGATAACTACATCTCGACTGGTATTAATGAAATTGTTACCTGTATCCCTTTGATCATTCACCAGAACCCACAAAAATCATTTTTATCCATATACCTTCAAGAAATATGCAACAGAAGAGTATGCAAAATTCATCGATACAATTTTCAGATTCTAAAAACGCCTTAGTTCTTCAGGAATGTCCAATTGGTCTTTCGATATTATAAATTATGGAAAATAACCTACTATTAACCAAATTTTTAGATTTCAAAAGGTGTCCTTCCTTGTATTCTAAATATATACACACAATATATAATTGTTGATCATATATTGTATTTCTTAATAAATTATGGAATAGAAGAATAATTTGTTGCACAACTGAAAAAAGTATTGATGAACCTTGGAAATGAGGGACTTCTTATAATCTGATTTCTCAAAGATGTTACACCTAAATATGATTGCTTGTAAGGCAACATAAGCCATGGGTTTTTGAAAGGTAGATCTATTCATTCTGCCTCTTTTCAGTTTATTATAGCTATACTGAATATTCCTAAAACAAATTTTCGCTGTAGGTCTTTTCATAGATCTTATCGAATGATTATCAATTCAATATTTGTCAAAACTGAGAATAAACATTGAATGCAGTTTCTTTATTTCAGGTGGTATTTCTATTGACTGATAAAAACTCTCACATTTTGATTATGCATTCTTCCCAAATCTTTTAAAGAAGAAATAAATTGCCATTTCTAGAGAAATGAGAATTTCAGATTTCAAAATGTCTCATTTCTCCAAAAATGACTAATTACTACTTCAAATATATACACCCTATATAATTATTGATCAAATATTGTGTATTTCTTTACAAATTAGTTAATAATTTGAAGCTTTAATCTCAATTTTCAGACTTGAATTAGTCCAAGAACTCTAGATACTTCTAATTGATATTCGACAAATAAATATCCTGTATAATTATCCATCCAAACGAAAATAATCCATCTTTTGAAAAGAAAAAAAGGTAAAAGTTTACTATATAGAATTAATTTCAATAATGATTCAAAAGTGATGAAATTTTGCAGACTTAATTATTTTGGGTCTTAGATCACGAATCCGCTGTCATAAATTCCTTAATCCACCTATTTTTTTTTTTTTTTAATTGTGAAGTTGGCCTAATGAAAGTGAGGTTATCCACATTAATAGCTAGTTTTCTTGTATTTTATCAACTGATTCTCGTTAGAAATGATTAATTAATCACATTTCAAGCTTTCTCTGAAATGAAAATGCCTTTTTTTCGTCAAAATCGATGGTTTTATCGATTGTTTATATATGGCGGCGACCATCATGTTTAATACGTAACGTCTGTCAGATGCGAAATAATCTGCAACGTTGCCTGTATGCCAGATCTTCTTGATGGGATCGGTTTTTTACTTGGGGGAAATTCATATTAATAGATTTTTTGAGATTATGACGTATTATAAAACTGTATGGAAACTCATAATTTTCGCACACCTATTCGAGTAGAAAATTCGGCAAGTTTATTATAATTTATATGTTCATGTTGAGTGTCTGTGGGGGTATATATTTCGGAAATGTATTTGAAGAATTCATTAAACTTATCGGTGAATTCAGGAAATTTACGATGAAAATAATGCTCGGCCAAGTAAAGAACAAAATGTTGGAAACCCTCATTTTCCAAGCAATCATAGGATCTCCAACAATCGGACATAACAGTGGTTTCTGAAAGAATCCACTCCTTGATTAATTCCAACAAAGTATCCTTACTCCTATCAGCAACTGGAACCATGAATACTTTCTTGGATTCTCGCTCGATTCCCCCAAAAATCCACTGTCCCTCTATAATTCTACCTCGATTATATTTTCTCCAACAAAATTTCGCTTCATCTATTTCTACAATTTTGCCCGATCACCTCAAAGGTTGGGTATCAGTATCAGCTATAGACTGATCTGATTAAAAGAGCGGGAATACTTGTTCAATAAAAACCATAGATAGTTGGAACCAATTAACAAGATCTTCACATATAATACACTTCCCAATTTTTCGAATCCAAAAGGGCCGCGAAAATTCGATCCCTGTTAATGTCATAATCTCATTCAATTTAACTACAAATGTGTCACACTGGCAACGTTGCTGATTATTTCGCTTCTGACAGGTATTACGTATGAAACATAATGGCCGCCACCGTACATAAACAATGAATAAAATAATAGTTTTTGTTATTTATGATAAATATTTAATCTTAGATTTGTTAGATTATATGATTGGTAACACTGTTTTTCTGTTCAATGACAATGACATTGACAACTAATTTCATGATCATTATTAAGACGAAGTTTGTAGAGTTTGACGACTGAGATAATAGCTGTAATAAAAGTGTATCAAAGTATTGAATATAGAAAATATAGTTGAATATAAATTAAACCTTTCATTTAATTATTCCACGACTCCAACATGGTAGCAGAGCGTGGTTGATTGGCGAAATATAGTGAGAAAGCAAAATTATCACGAACACGTGAAAGGTAACCTCACTTTGTATTATAAGTACGAGTAAAATTTTACTTGGCGAAATAGAAAACTCCCTCATCAATAAAATGGCTCAACAAGCGAGAATTGAAGATATTATAATACCAATATTCGATGGCTCAAATTATTCAAGCTGGAAATTAAGGTTATTAACCCTCTTGGAATATAAAGAATGTCACGAACCCTCAATTACCAAAATGCCTATCAAATATAAAGATGAAGAAGCAACGTGGAAGAAAATGGATTTAAAAGCGAGGACTATAATAATGAGCACAATCTCTGATAAACAATTGGAATATATCGCTGAATGTACAACTGCCTGTGAAATGATCGAAAGATTGGACAAGATGTACCTGACAAAGTCCACAGCCATGCAAATAATCTACAGAGCAAAGATTGAAGAAATTAAGCTTAGCAACTACAACACCCCCGAAGAATTTTTTATTGATTTTGAAAGAACTACAAATGACTTCAAGGCAGCTGGTGGAAAGATGGACGAATCAGAAAAGATGAGATACCTACTCAGGGCTCTACCTCCAGGTTATAGCTATATTGGAGATTTTATCGATGTAATTCCAGAAGAAAACAGGACAGTGGATTATGTCAAATCTAAAATAAAAGAAAAAAACATGTCTACTGATGAAGCAGATAAGAAGACCAACGTGAGTACATTTACAACTAAAACTAAAGCATTATGTTTCATTTGTGGAAAGTCTGGTCATCTCAAGAAGGACTGTTGGCATGGTCAGAAGTATGGTCAAGGGCAGCAAAATTATAGAGGAAGATACCAAACTAGTCAAGGGCATCGAGGACCCCAAAGAGGCTACAACCGAGTTGGTTTCCACAGAGGTCGAGGCAGAGGTCGAGATCACCCAAGAAGTGAATTGTCGAACACTCAGCAGGAAAATTCTCCATCACAATCATGGACAACGCAAGTATCTAGTCTCGAATTAAATCAGGTGAGGTGTAATGAAAATGATGATTGTGATTATAGTGTAATCAACTGGTTGCTAGATAGTGGATGTACTGATCATATCATAAATAACGATAAAATTTTTTTTAATTATGTAGATTTAAAATCTCCTATCGATGTGAAATTACCAGATGGTAAAATGTTAAAGGCCACTAAAATAGGTACTGTCAAAATTTACTTTGAGAATTATTATAGTCATAAGTATATAAATTTAAAGAATGTTTATTTTGTAGAAAGCATTAAGCAAAATCTATTAAGTTTTTCAAAAATTACCAAAACCTGCACTAAAGTAGCTAAAAATGAATATGCAAAAATTTATGATCAGACAAGAGAATTAATAGCTGTCGCTAACAAAGTAGATAATCTTTATTGCATTAAAAGCTTCGTATCAAACTTTAGTGATGATGAAAATTATTTCTGTCATGGTAATAATGAAATATATGTGAATACAACAAAATTGACTGATAAAGAGAAATGGCATAGAGCACTCGGTCATGTAAATTTTCACTATTTGAGTAAATTGATTAATAATAAACTGGTTGAAGGTCTGCCAGACAAGATTGAAGGTACGGAAATGAAATGTTCAAATTGTATACAAAGCAAAATGACAAATTTACCTTTTGAGAATGATAGAACAAAGACAACTGAAATTTTAGATTTAATTCACACTGATTTGAATGGTCCACATAACACAACTGGTTATGGTGGTGAAAAGTACTTTTTGACATTTATCGATGACTATAGTAAATGTACAAGAGTTTTTTGCATAAAAAGTAAAGCTGAAACTGCAAAGTGCTTCATAGAATTAGTTAATTTAGTAGAGAATAAATTTAATAAAAGATTAAAGAAATTACAGTGCGATAATGGCAAAGAATATTTAAATAAAGACATTTATAATTTCATAAGACAAAAAGGAATCGAGTTATTACCATGTCCACCTTATGTCCATGAATTAAACGGAGTAGCGGAAAGATATAATAGGTCCATTATGGATGTAGGTAGATGTTTAATGAGAGAAGCTAAAATTCACAGAAGGTATTGGCCTGAAATTATAAAAACGGCGGCTTATTTGAAAAATCGTACAATTGCCAATACGGTAGAGAATAAAACTCCCTATGAAATATTTTTCGGTATCAAACCAAATGTAGAGCATTTGAAAATTTATGGAAGTAGGGTTTATGTCAGGGTCCCAGAAGTTTTAAGAAGAAGTAAATGGGATGATAAAGCTCAATTAGGAGTATTAGTAGGTTACAATGAGAATGGTTACAGAGTTTTAGTAAATAATAAAATCGTTAATGCTAGACATGTCCAGGTAGTCGAAGAAAACACTCAACTTATTTGTTTAGAAAAACTTGATAATGAGGATGATAGGGATTCAAATGATAGCAATGATTCAAATATAAAAGATGATATAATAGTTAAAAGTGAGTCTGAAGAATGTGTAGATGCGACTGAATCTGTTTCTGATAGTAATAATGATAATCCAAATGATCTTGTGGTAGAAAGAAAATCAAAACGAAAGAAAAGTCCGGTTTCTAGATATGGTAATCCAGTATCGCATTTTGTTTATGTAAATTATATTGATGCAAATGTACCAAATACTTTCGAGGAGGCGATAAACTCTCATGATTCTAAAAAATGGCAAATCGCAATGGACTCTGAAATGAATAGCCTAATGAAAAATAATACATGGCAAATTGTTGATAGGCCAAAAGATAAAAGGGTTATTGATGTAAAGTGGGTTTTTAAAAAGAAAAATGATAATGTCTATAAAGCTAGATTGGTTGTGAGAGGATTCCAGCAAAAGGAATCTCTTGAGAATGTTTATTCACCTGTAGGTGCAAACATTAAAAATTTTATTGTCATTCAGTTGTGAAAATAGTTTATTCATAGAACAAATGGATGTTGAAACTGCATTTCTAAATGGTGTTATTAAGTCAGAAGTGTTTATAAATCAACCAAAAGGTTATGAAACTGCGGATAATAAAGTTTATAAATTGCAAAAGGCTCTCTATGGTCTCAGGGAAAGTTCTAGAGTATGGTATGACTGTTTTAACAAATTCATTGAAAAACTTGGTTTCGTTAGAAGTAACTATGATCACTGTTTATTTGTAAACAATACAAATAAAGATCCAGTTTATATACTGATATTTGTTGATGATCTGTTAATTTGTTGTAAAGATAAAATTAAAATAATTGAGGTGAAAGCTAGTTTAATGAAAAGATTTGCAATGAAAGACTTAGGAAAAATTAAAAGTTATATTGGCTTGGATATTGATTATAATGAAAATAGGAATAGAATGACCTTATGTCAAACAAAATATATTGAATCTTTGGCAATAAAATATGATTTAGAACATACTAAGCTGTATGATACTCCTATGGAAACGAACTTGAAATTAGAACAAGCTAGTGAAACAGATGATAGCATTAAATATAGGAATTTAATAGGTGAATTATTATATATTAGTACAGGCACTAGGCCAGATATAGCATACAGTGTAAATTATCTAAGTCGATATCAAAGTTGTTACAACCGAACACATTACAAATATGCTATTAGAATCTTAAAATATTTGTACAAGACTAAAGATTTGAAGTTAACGTACTATAAGAATTTTAACTCAGAAGTACTTGATTGTATGGTAGATTCTGATTACGCAGGCGATAACGTAGATAGAAAATCTACCACAGGTTTTGTAGTTAGATTATTTGGGAACTTGGTTTTCTGGAAAACACATAAGCAAAATGCAGTTACTAAATGTTCAACTTTCGCAGAATACGTTGCTATGTCCGAAGCAGTGACAGAGATAGTTTTCATCAGAAACTTGTTGTTTGAATCATTTGGTGTAAAATTTTATGAAGCAATCAAATTGTATGAAGATAATGCAGGTGCAGTTGCCATTGCTAAATACGGCAATTTTACGAAAAATTCGAAACATATCGAAGTACAATATCATTACATAAATGAAAATTATGAAAAGGGTATAATTGACATTATAAAGATTGAATCGAAACATAACTTAGCAGATATGTTAACTAAAAGTTTAGATAAGAACAAGTTTTTAAAAAATAGAATAGAATTAGGATTAGTCTAGTCTTCTGAAAATATTAATAAAGCTTAGTGTAAGAAATCAAGATTATAGATTTAAGGAGGTGTGTTATTTATGATAAATATTTAATCTTAGATTTGTTAGATTATATGATTGGTAACATTTTTTTTCTGTTCAATGACAATGACATTGACAACTAATTTCATGATCATTATTAAGACGAAGTTTGTAGAGTTTGACGACTGAGAGAATAGCTGTAATAAAAGTGTATCAAAGTATTGAATATAGAAAATATAGTTGAATATAAATTAAACCTTTCATTTAATTATTCCACGACTCCAACAGTTTTTGACGAAAAACAAGGGATTTTTATTTCAGGAAAAGCTTGAAATGTGATTAATTAATCATTTCTAACGGGAATCAGTTAATAAAATACAATAAAACTAGCTATTAATGCGGATAACCTCATCTTCATTAGGCCAACTTTACAATTAAAAAAAAAAAAGCTGGATTGAGGAATTTATGTCACCGGATTCGTGATCTAAGCCCCAAAATAAGTAAGTCTGCAAAGTTTCATAACTTTTGACTCATTATTGCAATTAATTCTTTATTGTAAACATTATGTGAGAAACCTAAAATTATCACATACAATCAAGTTTTAAGTGTTTCTGCATTCAGCTTTCCAATTACATATTGAAAATATTCTCTACTTACGTAGTATATTTTGAATGAGTGAATTAAAAGTCTGAAATTATCATCAAAGACGATTCATGAAATATTTCTGTTTTCGTATAATTAGATTTCTTTCTATTTTCTGAATTACAGAAGAACATTTTGAAAAGCTTGACATGCGTCTGACTGACAGTTATGATGGAATCGTTACTAGGGATGTTACATTTTTACGAAAAGAACCGAACAAGTTTTCGCAACAGTTCCGAACAGTTTTGAACTGTTCTTTCATTCAACCTGTTCTTTAACAACTCTAATCGTTACGGCAACAACTGAGCATATCAGAACTGTTTTCATTATACCTGTTCTGCAACTCTAGTCGCGGCTTCATTCACAAAATTTCTGTGGTTTCATTAGTGGTATGGTCTGTGGAGAACTTTGAGTATAAAATAATAGGAGGGAGCATAAGACCAGCGGATCAAAAAGGTTTCTGCATTCAACCGACTCAAGTTTACGTAAGCAGTGATGTAATAAAGTAAAAACTTCATTTCAAATAACGAATGTCAGTATTGAGTATCAAAGCCGATATATCAAAATGAAACTTAACTTAATGTTTATAATGGAAGAGGAAGATGAGATTGGGTTGATATAATAAAAGTGACTTTATGTAGTCCAAAAGAATAATTTTACGTGAAATAAGAGGACAATTATACTTTTCGAAAATCAGTGATATTAATTAAAATACAGGTAAAATGAATTGGCTATCATCAAACTTGTAAATGATTTTCGAAATGAATAAATGGTAGTTCATATGGTGTTATTCTGGTTTTTTCGATATTGGCATCAGATTCAGTTTAGTCCTCCTGAACATATACAGGCTTTATTGTAAAACACTGGTTATACATTTATGATTCGAAATATTGCCCATCGCTGGTCACTATACTTTCTCCCATCTTTCGGGCAGCGTACGAATTGAAGAAACTGGTCATCTTTCGAAGCGATCCACGAATCGATCCAAGTTTTTAAGTCTCCATAAGATAGGAAGTGCTGGTCAGCCAGGCTGTGTGCTATTGATCGAAACAAATGATAGTCCGAGGGAGCAACGTCTGGAGAATACGTCGGGTGGGGTAGGAATTCCCATTTCAACTTTTTCAAGTATATCTTGACTTTCGCAACATGGAGTCGAGCTAAGTCATGCAGTAAAATCAATTCGTCTACTCTCTCGTCGTATTGCGGCGGTTTGTCTCTCAATGCTCGACACAAACGCATTGATTGCGTTCAATAACGATCGCCTGTGATCGTTTCAGTCGGTTTTGACAACTCATAATACACTACGCCGAGCTGGTCCTACCAAATCCTGAGTATGACCTTAGAACCGAGAATATTCGGTTTGGCCGTCGACGTGGAAGCATGGCCACATGATTTTATGTGCTTGGGATTATCGTAATGAACCCGTTTCTTGTCTCCAGTCCCAATCCCATGCAGAAATTCCTTCCGTATTTTTTTCAAAACAAACTTTTTTTTTCATTTTATGTCTCAGTTATTATCGAGATTTCCATTCTCAATTACTCTTTGGTAAAGTAATTGTGTTAGTCCTCATAGTTTTCAAAATATCAAGGAAAAACCGTAAAAAAGAGAGAATTTTCTTAGTCGCAATTACCTGAATTATTTTTACTGTGAATATCCTATGCCTATTTCAATTCACTTTCTCAAACTAAAATGATGGTGGAACATCGTGCATATCTTGAATTCGAGAAATATCATCACAGGGTGTTTCAAATATTGTGCCACAAATTGTGAACAAAATTTGATCATAACTTTCGATTTTCAAATCAGAACCCTATTTTTTTGTGATTTCGTTGGATTCTACGGTAAAAAATAAGGGTAGTGCCCAAACATGATTATGCTCTCAAATTCAATAATTAAAGAGTTATTTGATATTTTATGAATTTATGTTATACGTAGGGTCAATTTTATTCGATCTGTTTCCAGACAGACTAGCAATAATACACTATGACCATAGAAATTTAAATATCTAATTACTTTACATGTAACAGGTATTTTCATTATCAAAGCTTCACTTATTTGATTTCACGAACTGAATTTCCGATATTCAAATGACAAACTTCTGGATATACTTTTCTCTAATTATGTGGCAAATCGGTTCTTTCCAGCACATTTTGTGGAACAAAATAGACTGGAACGGATTCATCTATTATTTGTCAAATTTGTGATACAGAAAACTGTTTTGCCAACCAACATTTTTCAATGCAAAAATCACTAATAGATATTTATGGAAATTTCCGTTGATTTCAATAAAAAGGCAGTGAATTCGGGAACATAATGTTTAAAACTCGTACAGAAGGCTCATTCTACCACTCGGTCATTTTGAACTCTCGGAAGAATATCAATAAGTTCTGCACTTGTATTATAAATATCTAATTCCATATTCACGATGAATGCAAAAGAATTATTGGTAGAACTCATCAAAATTTAAATCAGAAATTTCCTCATCTTCTTGAAAGGATGTTGCATACTTCATGAATATCCATTATACTGGATGGAGTACCTGCCTAGAAGAAAAACCTCTACCTACCAAATGAAATAAAATCATGCAGGACTCCTGTGTGCCAATTCTATTCATATGAAAAAGCGGTAGAATACATTTTATGAATTCAGGAAAACATCAGCGTGGTGATGAAAAGGGAGTAACAGAAAGTTTGAAACATCCTTCCGAATTATCTTCTCGTCAATTGGTGGTAAATGTGGATATTTCTGATTGAATGCTCGACAAGTTCTCGAAACAATTCTGTTGCATTCACCGTGGATATGGAATAGACCAGAATTTCATCATTTGAATAACGGGGTTTCATATCGTCAAATCATAATCTACTAGATACAATAATGAGTACACCTGTCACTTTGAAATAATTGAATATTTGAAACGCACTCTAGAAACAGATTGAATGAATTTGACCCTACGTATAACATAAATTCATAAAATCTCGAATAACTCTTGAATTATTGAATTTGAGAGCATAATCATGTTTGAAAACTACCCTTATTTTTTACCGTAGAATTCAACGAAATCACAAAAAAATAGGGTTCTGATTTGAAAATCGAAAGTTATGATCAAATTTTGTTCACAATTTTTGGAACAATATTTGAAACACCCTGTGATGATATTTTTCAAATTCAAGATATGCACGATATTCCAACATCATTCTAGTTTGTGAAAGTGAATTGAGTATACGCATAGGATATTCACAGTGAATATAATTCACGTAATAGTGACTATGGAAATTCTCTTTTTTTTGCGGTTTTTTCTTAATTTTTTGAAAACTATGAGAACTAACGCAATAATTTTAGCAGAGAGTAATTGAGAATGGAAATCTTGATAATATCTGAGACATAAAATTTTTCGAAGAATTTTTTTTTAATTCTTGTATAACCGGAAGTGGCAGAACTTCTAAAATAATTTAGCTGAATAGGGCATCATGAACAATGTCATTTTCTGAATTTTTAGATTTCAAATCGGCCCCGTCCTCCAGAAACATCTAATATGCCGTCGAACTTGAAACACCCTGTATAAATATTCATATAAATATCTAAATATAAATATTTTCGAGAGGTAAAGCTCGATATCGGTGTAACCTGGGATTTGGTCCCATAGAAAAATTCGAAACCCTTAACGGCGAACCCCCTCGAAATTTAAGGCTGGGACCGCCCTTGATTTGTCGTCATGGAAAGTTATTTGCATCAAATATTTTCATGTGAGCAAGGGCCAAACGGTATGTTCTAGGAAGAAAGTCATCTAGAATTCCGCCCTAGAATCAGCATAGGATACCGAGTGAATCGTCTAAAATCAGCTAACAATACAAGGTTTCCGAAAAAAAATTTTTATTTTCTAGAGGGATACCCAGTGAAGGATCTACTGACATAGTGACGGGGTCCAAGGAGCGGGACCCCTTCGGCGTGCAGAGCAAGTCTATAATAAATAAAACCGCTTGTGACATTTCGGCAAATTTTAAACGTAAAATCACAGCCCAAACGGGACCATCTAGAGCAAAAATGACAAGAATTAGACCCCTCAAAATCGTCTGGAGATCCCGGGAAAAATCCCAAACCTTCGATTTTCCTCGCGGTTTTCGAGTATACGGGGTGTTTCGGATTAGTTTGACATTTCAAGTCCCATATTTCTGTGGTATCTGTGGACAATTTGACTGTCAGTGTCATGTTGATAATAAATATTCCATTCCCATATATGATAGTTCTTGAGAAAGTTTGCAGTTTCCAAAATTGTTATTTAATATTTAAATAAATGCCGACAGATAAAATGCAAAGTCTTCGGCGAAACAAAAATTCGATAGATATTTGTCAAAATTTGGAAATGAACAATGTTATCATGCATTTTTCTCAGTTCAGGTCTGTTTGAAAGGTTTGTATTATTGATTCAGTTGGATGAATGTTACTTTATTTCAGGAATTTTTCGTTTATTTTCCACAAACTATAAAACTACATTCTCATTCGTGAGAATATGAATCTATTGCGACAGCAGATGAAACTACTAAAGAGAACAGGAGCTTCATTTATCGATTCAGTCTTGAATTGGAGTGAAAATTGTGCTACTAAGAAACAGTATTGAACAGATAGAAAAACTCCTTATAGGTAATTCACAATTGGCTTTATTACTGGAAAAAAGAGCCAAGTTATTCAGATGACATTCAAAAATTTCCATGTGTTTTTTGAATATCTAAAATATACACTTTTACGACAAAGGAGTGCAAAAATATAAGTGACCAATCCGTTTTTGAAGAATTTGAGTGCAACACTGTTGAATTTACAATGAACTAGCAAACCCGGCGAACTCCGTTTCGCCACGAGATGGCTTCGTTTTATGTAACATTTCGTTTGGTGATAAAAAATATGAAGAAAAATTTTTTTTTGTTTTATATTTGAAAAGGAAAAATTTTATTTCATTTCACAACAGTAATGAATTCATTTCGATTACAAATATGAAGTGTTATTTAGTTGAACTTCTCTAAGTAAATGAAAGTCAATCCAAAGTAAATACTGAATCCAAAGTAAATACTGAATCGAAGCGTTATACGTGTTCGCAAAATATCCGTTTCATTGAAGTGCGCTTTGGTTAACCACATTTTTTGTTTTTTGATCTGACGTTAACACAAACAAAGCGGATGGTTTCCCAACTCGTGAACACGCAACGTATAACTGCCTATGTGAAAAACAATAATTTTCTAAATTCATCCCGCAAACACTAAGCGATTGGCGCTGTATGTGAAAAATGATTTTCTCGCTTTTCTGTTGAAATTTTTACTGAATTTTCTTTGCTATAAACCTCACGGAGCCCGAGACCTTGACAATGATTTTCTCCATTTATCCCGCAAACACTAAGCGATTGGCGCTGTATGTGAAAAATGATTTTCCCGCTTTTCTATTGAAATTTTCTTTGCTATGAACCTCACGGAGCCCGAGACCTTTCCAACGTATAACTGCCCATGTGAAAAACAATGATTTTCTGAATTTATCCCGCAAACACTAAGCGATTGGCCTTGTATGTGAAAAATGATTTTCCCGCTTTTCTGTTGAAATGTTTCCTGAATTTTCTTTGCTATAAACCTCACGAAGCTTGAGACCTTGACAATGATTTGCTAAATTTATCCCGCAAAAACTAAGCGAATGGCCTTGTATGTGAAAAATGATTTTCCCGCTTTTCTGTTGAAATTTTTCCTGAATTTTCTTTGCTATGAACCTCACGGAGCCCGAGACCTTGACAATGATTTTCTAAATTCATCCCGCAAACACTAAGCGATTGGCCTTGTATGTGAAAAATGATTTTCCTACTTTTCCGTTGAAGTTTTTCCTGAATTTTCTTTGCCATAAACCTCACGGAGCCCGAGACCTTTTCAACGTATAACTGCCCATATGAAAAACGTTGATTTTCTAAATTTATCCCGCAAACACTAAGCGATTGGCCTTGTATGTGAAGAATGATTTTCCTACTTTTCCGTTGAAATTTTTCCTGAATTTTCTTTGCTATAAACCTCACGGAGCTCGAGACCTTTTCAACGAATGCAAAACCGTGCAAATCGTGCGTTCTAGAGTTATAGCGTCAGGAAGGAAAACCCGACTTATTTTGTGTATAGTAGATAAGTCAAATCGTTGTGAAATCTTTCATACAAATAACTTCAACTATATATACACTGTTATCATAATATTATTTGCCGTTCAACTGAAACATGTATTAATAAACCCTGGAAATTAGAGACTCTCAAACTTATAACCTGATTTCTCGAAAAGGTTTCACCTAGATATGATATTAAAATTGCTTATGAGATAACATAAGCCATGGGTATTTGGAAGGTACATCTATTCATCCTGTCTTTTTAAGTTTGTTTATTATAGCTATACTGAATATTTCTAAAAATAAAATTCACTCTAGATATGCATTAATTAAATTTGGACTTTTCATCAATGGCGAGGATATACATATAAAAAATCAGTTGAAATACTAGTCAAAATGTTACGACAGAAATAAATTTTAAAGAATCATTCAGTATATGAAGAATTTCAAAATGGCAGTTACTGAAATTGGTATCAATTTTTCAGCAATTCAATGAAGGTATAAAACACTTTAAAAAGTAACTATTTATCAAAACTTTCCATGTCATGAATGAATGATCAAACTTGTATAAAGAGGTAGATACCTATTTGTTCATTAAAGTTTCCAATCATTTAATCGTTATAGGAATAGGTGCTCTATGGCCAGTTCAAAAAATAAAATCCTACTGATTTATTCATTGCTTTTATTTTTGGTAAAAATTAAATTATTCATCCATTCAGATCCAAAGTTAACATTTGAACAAACCAAGTTAGTGTAGTTATCGAACCCACTTACATGGGTCAATAGTAGATATTGGCCGATACAATTTGACTCAAGAAATTAAGAGAGTATGCTATATCAGGATTAGTTAATACAAAAATCATTTTTGTCCATATACCTTTGTGAAATATGCAACAGAAAAGTATGCAAAATACATCAATACAATCTTCAGAACTTCAAAAACGCCTTAGTTCTTCAGGAATGTCCAATAGATCCTTCAAATTATTGCAATTATATTGTATTTCTTCACAAAATATGGAATAGCAGAATAATTTGCTGCTCAACTGAAAAATGTATTGATAAACCTTGGAAATGAGGGACTTCTTATAACCTGATTTCTCAAAGATGTTACACCTAGATATGATATTACGATTACTTATGGTGCAACATAAGCCATGGGTATCCGAAAGGTAGATCTATTATTCATTCTGCCTCTTTTCAGTTTGTTTATTATAGCTATACTGAATATGCCTAAAACAAAAATTTCACTGTAGGTCTTTTCATAGATCTTATCGAATGATTTTATGTGAATTCAATATTTGTTAAAACTGAAAATAAACATTGAATGCAGTTTCTTTATTTCAGGTAGGTTTAAAGTATTTCTATTATTGATTTAATTGAATAAATGTAATTTCATTTCAGAGCTCAAAAGTAAATATCCAATGGAATGATAGCCCTTAAAATATATCTATTATTCATTTTGAATTGACTTACACCTACTCAAAATAATGTACATCCTCTATAAATTCAATTTTCAGATTTCAAGCTATCTCAATTCTTCAGAATCAAATAATTCATACTCAAAAATTGTGCATCCCGGGTAATTATTAGTTGTACATTATATTTCTTGATAAATTGTGGAATCAAAAAAGAATTTCAAGCTTGAATCGCAATTTTCAGACTTGAAATGTTCCCACATTTCTAGAGACTTCTAATCAATATTTGATAAATGTACATGATAAAATAATTTGAAGGTCTAATCTCAATTTTCTGACCAGTTATAATCTCACTTCTCTACAAACTGAATATATTTCAGATTTCAAAATGTCTTATTTCTCCAAATATTGTATATCTTTACGAATAAGTTGATAATTTGAGGCTTTAATCTTAATTTTCAGACTTGAATTGGTCCAACATCTCTAGATATTTCATACCTCTAATTGATATTCGACAAATGGATATCCTTTATAATTATCCATCCAAACAAAAATAATACATCTTCTATAAAGAAAAACATAACATAATTTTCAATCAAATCATATTCACTACTTATGTTGTACATTTTGAATGAGTGAATTAAAAGTCTGAAATTATCATCAATGAAATATTCTTGAAATATTTCTGTAATCGTTTAATCAGATTTCGTTCTAGTTTTTGAATAGTACAGAAGAAACTTTTAAAAAGCATGACATGCGTCTGACTGACAGTTCTGATCATACGATCATAGAGACATCTTTGTCTATGGTTTTGATTAAGATGTCTAAAAACCTGGTGTTTGGACTGATTAGATTTTGTTTTGCCAATTTTGAAAATATTAGTCAAGTTTCTGATTGGCTAGGATCGAGTTTTGATTAATGTTTCCTGTCAAAATCAAAGGAAAAAAGATCGAAATGAAAAGTAGGACATTGCGGCGCCGCCACGAAATAAAACTAATATTTTCAATTTGGTCGAATGTCATTCCATTCAAAAATTGATGAGTGCATACACCATATTTTTTGACATCTTAGTTATGATAAAATCATTACGGTTACTGACTGCGTTCGGCAAATCCACACTGGTGCGGAGCGTGTGGTGTTTGGTGCGAACGGTTGATAGATCACGTGATCACGGAGCAAAAGGTGCGTTTGTGTTTTGCTGAACGATGACGGAGCTAACGGAGCTGATATCGAAGAATTTTTGAATGTGTTTTGTGAAAAGAAAAGAACAATTTCGTCGATTGAAATTATTGGAGACGCTCAGACTAGATCTAATTTGTCTCCTCCTGATATCAAGATGTATTCTACATAATGTGTTCATCTTGAAAGAGTTGAAAGGAGATAATCCTGAGGATATTGTTGATGAACCACTTATTGAAAAAGTTGGAAATGATCATGAATGAAAGATTTCTTCGCTTTGATACAATTATGTACTTTGTAAAATAAACCTTTATTTTCAATAATAATACCAATTCGTTTCCTAATTGCATTCAACATATACAAACATAAAAAAAAATATGAATATATAAAGAGATTTTGCATAATAAGCTTATAATTCATAATTATTGTTTTTCCAAAATTCTCAGATTCGTGCATGATACTCAACTGTCGGCTCGTTTGAATGTTTGATGATGTTTTTAATAATAATAATTTGTTTGTGCAAATATTCCTGGGATTTTATCTATCTGGTTTTTCCGAGATTTGCATCGGATTCAGTTTAGTCCTCCTGAACATTAATAGGGACATTGATGTTGACGAGGGCGCTGTGATTACAAGGTTTTCAAAGGGTTCAAAAACCAAATTAAATCTTGTGTTGTAGTTGCCAATTGTCTTCTTTTTTTTTTCATAAGCAATCGATTTACAATTCGATTTTTGTTAATTTCTACCTGAATGGTTAAAACCCTGATAAGTAAATAATAATATTATAATACAACAAATACATAAACGTACAACTTTTTTTTGCGAAATACGAGGCTTTATTGTAAAAAACTGGTTATACATTCATAATTCAAAGTATTGCCCATCGCTGGTCACTACTTTCTCCCATCTTTCGGGCAGCGTGTGAATTGAAAAAACTGGTCATCTTTTGAAGCGATCCACGAATCGATCCAAGTTTTACTTCTTCATCATTCTTCATTCAGCCAGGCCGTGTGCCATTGATCGAAACAAGTGATAATCCGAAGAAGCAACGTCTGGAAATTAAGTCGGGTGGGGTAGGAATTCCTATTTCAACGTTTCCAAGTATATCTTGACTACTTTCTCAACTTGGGGTCAAGCATTGTCATGCAGTAAAATCAATTCATCTTCTCTCTCGTTGTATTGTGGCGGTTTGTCTATCAATGCTTGGCACAAATGTAAGGATATTGAGTAACTTATCAAACATTAATATGTATAATTGATGGCCTATATTCCGAGTTGCTCAGTAGCTGAAATCCCCTCTCCCATATTGGGGTGAGGTACCGCCATTAGGTGGCGCGACACAGTCAGTCGAGAGACAACATTATAGCGGTGAAGTTAAAAGATTTTAAATAAAGTATAAAATAAAATAAAACGTGGCCTTATCTAATAAATATAGTTTGATACCTATAATAAGAAGGTACCGAACGTTACATGGTGTTCAAGTTTCCTTCGATAATATCATGGATGGATTAAGATTACCCCAGATCATGAATTTTTCCGGCAACATGGCGAGAAACTGGTATCTTTGGAAACAGAAATTTCAAATGTACATGTTGGCTGCCAATAAAAATGAAGTTGCTGAACAAATCAAGGTAGCAACGTTCCTAAATTTAATAGGTGATGAAGGTGTGGAAATTTACAACACGTTAAAATTACCAATAGAGAAAACCACGTTGAAAGACGTAATAGACGCCATTGAAAAGCATTGTCAACCGAAGAAGAACGTAGTATATGAACGCTATAAATTTTTAAGCTGCAACCAGAAAGAAGGTCAGTCAGTGGGTAGTTATATCACAGAATTAAAGATGATGGTTAAGAATTGCGAGTATGACTCTGAAGAGGAAATGGTACGTGACAAGATAGTGATGGGCATCCTAGATAATAATGTTCGAGAACGCCTTCTTCAAACCGAGGTCCTGTCCCTAAGAAAAGCAATTGATGTGTGCCAGATTGCTGAAGTTAGCAGACATCAAACAGATCAGATGGCGACGAAGATAGAGAGCATGAGCACGAGGGTAGATTCCATCAACTCGTCTAAACTATGTAAGATAAGTAATTCAAACTCAAATTTTGTCAGAAATAAAATGAAAAAGGAAAATGTTGTTCATAATCCTTATCATTGTGAAAAATGTGGTACTAAGCATAATGCAGGTCAATGTCCAGCTTTTGGTAAAGAATGTTTTTACTTTCATAAGTTACATCATTTTGAAATAGGATGTTTATTGAAAAAGTCAGGTAATAAACAACAAAATAAGATCAAAAGAAATAATTTCAAAAAGAAATTGCACTCTGTTGAATCCCAAAATGTAGAAAATAGCAATAATTATTTGAATGAAATGTTTATTGATAGTCTCAAAATAACAAATGGTAAAAATGATAATAAATTAATTAATAATGATAAAATATTGACTGAGGTGGTAAGCATTAATGATTTTGATATTTTGTTTAAATTAGATACTGGAGCTGATTGTAATATACTGCCATCAAGGATATTTCTCCAAGTAATGCCTTCTGCAAGAATTCAAAAATCAAGAGTCAACCTCATTGCTTTTGGTGGTAATGGGATTCCAGTCGAGGGCTCAGTGAAGGTGGGTTGTCAAGTAAGAGGTCAGAAACGCATCTTAACTTTTCACATTGTGGATACAGCTGACAAGCCTATGTTAGGTCTAGATAGTTGCCTGGAATGTAAGTTAATTAATAAGATTGATTGGCTAGAAAAAAATGTCTCAAATTTTCAATTCATTTCTAAAGATTCAATAATTGAAAGTTATAAGGATATATTTGAAAATTTAGGTCAATTCCCAGGACAACCATGTAAATTATTTTTAAAAGAAGGGGCTGCTCCTGTATCATGCTTCTCGTAGAATTCCTAAAAATTTAATACCTAAGTTTAAGTCAACAATAGAGTCACTAGAAAGAGCCAATGTATTTTGTAAGGAGACCAATTCTACTGATTGGGTCAATAATATAGTAATCACTGAGAAAAAAGATGGTAAACTGCGGGTGTGTTTAGATCCGAGAGATTTAAATAAGAATTTAAAAAGAGAGCATTTCCAAATTCCTTCACCAGACGACATATTGACAGATTTAAATGGTAAAAAATATTTTGCAATATTAGATTTGAAAGATTACTTCTATCAAATAATTTTGGATGAGAGTTCTTCGAAATTATTTACCTTTGCAACCCCCTTTGGAAGATACCGATTTAAACGTCTTCCTTTTGGTATTAATACTGCGGCAGAAATTTGTCAGAGGAAAAATACTGAGATATTTGGCAATATTCTGAATAACGGTATTTATATAGATGATTTAATAATAGCAACAGAAACTGAAAAGGAACATGACTCCAAATTAAAGCAAGTTTTGGAAGCAGCTAGGCTTAACGGTATAACATTTAATGCTAATAAATTTCAATTTAAAAAATCTGAAGTTAAATTGCTGGGATTCGTAGTTTCCCATAAAGGTATTAAAATAGATCCTGAAAGAACGGAAGCGATCAGTAAAATGGAAATTCCAAAGAATAAAAAAGAATTATTAAGATTTTTAGGTTTAGTAAAATACTTAGGAAAATTTTGTCCAAATTTGTCATCGGTAACAGCACCCTTAAGACAACTAACTCATAAAAATATATTATTTCATTGGGAGAAAATCCACACTGACACGGTTATGAAAATTAAAGAATTGGTTGTAAAAGTACCTGTTTTGATTCATTATGATGCAACAAAACCATTGACAATACAATGCGATGCAAGTCTCGATGGTTTTGGTGCATGTTTATTACAAGAAAGTAAACCAATAGCATATGCCTCCCGCACATTGATCGATGCTGAAAAAAGATATGCCAATGTAGAACGTGAGCTTTGCGCTATAGTTTATGCTGTTGAAAAATTTAATTACTTAGTGTACGGTAGAGAAGTCATTATAAACACCGATCATAAACCGTTGGTTAACATTTTTAAGAAAGATATCAATAATATTTCGACAAGGTTACAAAGATTAATGTATAGGTTAATAAAATATAATTTAAGGGTCATATACTTACCAGGAAAGGAAATGCACATAGCTGATGCTTTGTCACGAGCGAGCATTGTTGATAAATCTGTCACTGAAGTTGAGGATTTAAGAGTTCATAGTATAACTAAATCATTACCAATGTCTGAAGAAAGAATCAATGATTTCGTAGCTACAGAAAATGACGAGATACTAAGGCAATCAAAAATTAACGTAAGAAATGGTTGGGAAAAATATAAAAAATTACCTAAAGATCTCAAAATTTATTATAACATTAGAAATGAGATAACAGAATGTAATTATTTATTATTTTACGGTGATAGGTTGATTGTTCCTGAATCTAAACGAAATTTCATTTTATTAAAAATACATGTGGGACATTTGGGAATTTACAAATGTCGAGCGAGAGCCAAAGAGTGTCTATTTCGGCCTAATATGTCAAAAGATATACATGACCTAATAGTGAAGTGTGAAATCTGTAATAGATTCTGCAAAGGCAATGCCAGATTACCCATGCTAAGTCATAAAATTCCTGATCGACCATGGTGTAAAATAGGCATTGACATTTTTGATTTCAAATAGTTCATATATTGCAATTATTATTATTATTATTATGGATTACTATTCTAAGTGGATTGAATTTAAACATTTGAGAGATAAATCAATTAAGGAGGTTATTAAGAGGTTAATGGAAATTTTTGCTTCATTTGGGTTTCCTGATCAGATCGTATGTGATAATGTACCATTCAATTCATACATGTTTAGAGACTTTACTAATAAGTACGATATTAAAATAATTCATTCCAGTCCAAATTACCCTAGAAGTAATGGACTAGCTGAAAAATCAGTCAATATCTGTAAAGGAATTTTGAAAAAGTGTTCATATGAAAATGGTAATTTACAAATTTATTTATTAAAATACAGAAATAGTCCAATACCTGACATAGGATTTTCACCAGCTCAGTTATTTTTTTAAAGACGCCTGAAAGACAACATTCCTTCATTGAGTAATCTTCTGAAATCTAATTTAGTAAATAATAGTCAATTAAAGAGAACTTTTAACAAACGGTAGAGAAAACAGAAATACTTTTATGATAAAAATACTAAATGTTTAAGAGAAGGAAAGGAAAATAATATTGTTAGTTACAGATTGAATAATATTTGGAAAAAAGGTAAAATTTTAAAGAAATGTAAAGAGCCTCGTTCATACTTAATTCAGGATAATAATTATATGAGACGGAGAACTAGAGAACATATAATATAAGATGATAATAGTAATACTATAAATGTAAATTAAAGTGAAAATTTTGAAAATGTTGAGAAAGATAAAGAGAATTTTAATGTTAATAGGTATAATTTGAGAAATAGAACATTAATTAAGAAACCATGTTGGTTAGGTGTTGTACCACAAGTCAACTAATTATTTTAGTTATTAAATAGAACATTGTATCATAGAATTGTATTTAATATTTCTGACCTGCAAATTTTTAATTGTGATAGATTCGTTGAGATGATAGGAGTTGTTGTGAACCAACTTGGGGGAGAGGATGTAAGGTTATTGAGTAACTTATCAAACATTAATATGTATAATTGATTGCCTATATTCCGAGTTGCTCAGTAGCTGAAATCCCCTCTCCCATATTGGGGTGAGGTACCGCCATTAGGTGGCGCGACACAGTCAGTCGAGAGACAACATTATAGCGGTGAAGTTAAGAGATTTTAAATAAAGTATAAAATAAAATAAAACGTGGCCTTATTTAATAAATATAGTTTGATACCTATAATAAGAAGGTACCGAACGTTACACAAACGCATTAATTGTGTTCGATAACGATCGCCTGTGATCGTTTCAGTCATAATACACTACGCCGAGCTGGTCCCACCAAATACTGAGCATGACCTTACGAGAATATTCGGTTTGGCCGTCGACGTGGAAGCATGGCCGGGATATCCCCATGATTTTTTGCGCTTGGGATAATCGTAATGAAATCATTTTTCGTCTCCAGTCCCGATCCGATGCAAAAATCACTTCCGTTTCTGCCTTGCAAGCAGCTGTTCACAAGCAAACAAATGCCGTTCAAAGACCTCCCGGGTTCAACTCGTACGGCACCCAATTTCCTTGTTTCTGAATCATTCCTATGACTTTCAGGCGTTTTGAAATGACTTCTAGTATCACTCCTAATGATCCTGCCAATTATTGTTGCGTTTGACATGAGTCTTGATCTAGTAATGCCTCTAATTCTGCATATTCGAAAACCTTCTCTTCTACCGCCATGCTGGTCTTCGAAGTAAGAATTATCGTTCTTGAAGCGTTTAAACCACTCTCGGCACATTCTTTCACTAATAGCGGCCACACCATAGGTATTTGAGAGCATTCGATGAGCCTCAGCTGCAGATTTATTCATACTAAAGCAGAAAATTAAAACCTCCCGCAAATGATGAGAATTTGGGTCGTAAGCTGACATGGTTAATCGTGAATAACTTTATGATGCAGACAAAAATCGACTAACATGTCGATGGCGTTATGTTCACAAATACCTAAACTTATTGTATGACGTCTACGATATATTTATTTCGACTACCACTTACCGTTACAGCCATCTATTGCAAAACGGCGGAAACAAAGTTGTACGCCTTATACAGGGTGATTCCGGAGGAGACCGTCAGATTTTAGGAGAAGTCTACAGGGTGATTTGTCCGATTCGACCGATATTTTTTTATTCATAACTTTGGTAAGGCTTTATCAATATTGATGAAATTTTCAGTGTAGAACAAAATGTTTGTTTACTTTCAATAATTACAACAATTTCTCAAAAATACAGGGTGGGAATTATGATAAGTTCAGATTAAATTTGAAGGATGAAAAAACACCCTGTATATTCCGTTTTCAAAAATTCGCTCTCTGCTTCAGGTTCTACCATAAGTTTACATTACTGGAGCGTTTTTATTTTTTGGCACACGTCCAGTTTTCCTAGAAAAATTTCTTAAAGATGAACAATTTCGTTATTTCGCTCCAAGGCGGTGAGAATATTCTGAACTAGATAGTAAAGCTGTATCTTTCGAATCATGAGAAATAGTTTTTATCAAATTGAAAATTTTCTATGAAACTTAAATCTCAATTTAAATCAAGTTCGTTAAGATCCATGGTTACCATTACAGTGAACCACAGAATGAGAATATTAAAATTCAGGAAGGAAAAATAACACTTGATTACTATGGAAAATACTGTCGAATACTCAAGCAAGTTACTAGACAGGCTAAATGGATGAGCAACAGGAAGTATATAATGGAAGCTGAAAACAAAAGCAGAGCCACTTGGAATCTGGTAAACAACATCACAAATAAAAAACATAGTGGATGTTACTGTATTCTGAATGCATTTCTTCATGAAAATGAAGTCGATATACTAAATAGGGTCAACTCATATTTTATTGACTCAATCAAGAAAAAAAGTGAAGTAAATTCTAATGTTGATAACATAAAATCTTGCAGTAAGAGTATATTTCTGAGTACAGTTGGAGAGCAAGAAATGTATCACTACATTCAAAATCAGAAAAATAAAAAATCTGTTGGTCATGATGAATTACCTGTAGAACTTCTTAAAAAGTGTGCATCAATAATAACATCACCTTTGACACATATATTCAACCAGATGTTACAAATAGGGAAGTATCCTCAGATGCTAAAGGAAGCACTTGTGATACCAATATTCAAAAAAGGCAGTAGAGAAAGATTTGACAACTACAGACCCATATCACTACTATCTAATGTGAACGAAATCTTTGAAAAAATAATCTTTGATGAACTCATTAAGTTTTTTGAGGATAATAACATATTGGTTAAACAGCAATGCGGTTTCAGAAGGGGTAAATCTACCATAAATGCGATATACCAAGCACTCAAAACCATCATAAAATCACTGAACCAACAGCACACCAGAGCTGCTCTATGTTTGGACCTTTGATAGGGTTGATCATGAGAAGCTATTAGCCAAGTTGGACAAATATGGTATAAGAGGTGTAGCACTGAATCTGATAAGGTCATATCTCACAAACAGAATGCAAAAACCAACCAGCAAGGGGAAAGGTGGCAACATAAAAACTTCAAAGTGGAAACAAGTAAGGAGCGGGGTGCCCCAGGGATCTATCCTAGGTCCATTGCTCTATATACTTTATACGAATGGTTTGATACAGTGCACTGACAATAATGCTGTTATGTTTGCAGATGATACAACTATAATTACTGAAGCTGATAATTTGAATAATTGTAGATCTAGTCTCGAAAAAGATATGAAAAAAATGAATAAATGGTTTAATGAAAACAACCTAATGCTTAATATAGACAAAACTCAAGTCCTATTGTTCAGAGGTGAAAAAACAGATGAGTTGAATTTAAAACACCAAGATACAAAAATCAAAACAACACAAAGTGTATCATTCTTAGGATTAAATATTGACTCTAAGCTAAACTGGAAGAGTCAAATTGGAAAACTTGCTCCAAATATAGCACGATATTGCTATGCTTTAAGGGTCATCCGAGATACAGGTGGATGCTGCATTATCTACCTATCATGCTTACGTTCACTCAAGAATAAGATATGGGATAATCTTCTGGGCAAGATCTCCTTTAGTTGAAAGAATTTTTCTACTACAAAAAAAATGTTTAAGAGTAATTTTTGGAATGAAACAAACTGAAACCTGTGAAACTATATTTAAAAACTTTAGTATATTAACCCTTTACAGTTTGTATATATATGAGTGTGTAATGTTTGTCATTAATAATCCTTCTGAGTTCAAAAATATAGAACATCCCTATAACACCAGAGGGAAAAATTGTATAATTGAGGATAAGCCAAACTTCTCATACTTGCAGAAAAATGTTATATATAGTTTGTTGTCAATATGGAATAATTTACCTGAAAAATTCAAAAATCGATCTCTCAGGTACAGAAAAGTACCCTTAAAAGTTTTCTTGTGAAGAAATGCTATTAGAGTTTAAACGAGTTCCTAAATGAGAGAAATTTTGAGGAACTGTAGAATTTATTTTTCTTACTCTTTTGTTTTTTGCTTTACCTTTTGTAAATGAATTGTGCTTGACAAGATCAACAACTGTATTGGTTACATGATTGAATAAATGTATCTCTCTCTCTCTCTCTAAATAAATAATCTGTTACAAAAAGTGTATTTCAGTATGCCCCAATTATTTACTCATGCGGAATATGCAGATTTGATATTTGTTTATGATTTTTGTAATGGAAATGAAAATGAAGCCAAAATGGAATACCAAAGATGATTTTCCAACCGACGTAAACCAAATAAAGGTACTTTTGGACAATTATTCCATTATTCTAAAGAACATGGGCAATATCCTAGTAAGGCAGAGCACATTGATAGGCCCACTCAAAATGAAATTTCCAATCACATTGTTGTACGGGTGCAGGAGGAACTGTCTATTAGTACTCCTCAAATAAGTACCGAATTAGGAATTTGAGGTTGAAATTAGAAGTAGAGAACACCTAGTTGAAAGATTTTTCGAGGAATTTAATCTCCTTAAGCAAAATCAATCCCTCATCAGAAGGTCAATTGAAAATTTAATAAAAAGGTCACGAATATGTATTCAAAAAAGAGGAAATCATTTCGACCATTCTATGTAAATTTTGTATTAATTCTTAGTTTTGCCTTTCATAATATATTTCGAATGTTTATTCTGTATTAGTTGTTTTAGATTTTTTGGTTTACGTAGGTACGTATAAAAATATTTTCTGGATTAAATGACTTTATACATCAGAATATGAGTGATTAAAAACGAATATCGAATTTGAAAAAACTACTTTAGAACTCAGGAAGAGCTTGGTATCATTGGACGATACAGTTTTACTATCTAGTTCAGAATATTCTCACTGCCTTGGAGCGAAATTACGATATTGTTCAAAAAATTTGAAACTTGACGTGTGCCAAAAAAATAAATACGCTCCAGTAGTGAACACTTATGGTAGAATTTTATGCAGGTAGTGAATCTTTGAAAACGGAATATACAGGGTGTTTTTTCAACCTGCAAATTTAATCTGAACCATACCCAAGTTGAATTAAAAGAAAAATCGGTCGAATCAGACAGATCAATTTGTAGACTCTCAATAAAAGCCCCCAACCATAAACCAAACATTGTTTAGAAACTGCCTTGACTAGTGTAAACTTCTCCTAAAATCTGACAGTCTCCTCCGGAATCACCCTGCATAAATATTCATATAAATATCTAAATATAAATATTTTTGAGAGTTTAGGCTTGATATCAGTGTAATCTGGGATTTGGTCCCATAGAAAAACTCGAAGGCCATAACTGCGAACCCCCTCGAAATTTAAGGCTAGGACCGCCCTTGATTTGTCGCCATGGAAAGTTGCATCAAATATTTTTATGTGAGCAAGGGCGAAACGGTATATTCTAGGAAAACAATCATATAGAACCCCACCCTAGAATCAGCATAGTATACCGAGTGAATCGTCTTAAATCAGCTAACGATACAAGGTTTCCGAAAATAATCTTTTATTTTCTAGACGGATACCCAGTGAAGGATCTACCGGCATAGTGACGGGGTCCAAGGGGCGGAGCCCCTTCGGCGAGCAGAGCGAGTTTCATCATCTTCTGAATTGGATGGGAAGTAGTATTCTTATCCTTTCAAGCCTTCATCCTGGATAGGTTTATTTCTGAAGCATCATCTTCAACATCGAAGAGTACAACAGGAAAAATCATGGTAGGTACTTTCAAACAACTGTTTTTTGGTCTATTTAATTCTTATTATGAAACATCATCGTTTTCATTTCGTGAAAACTATTAGTGGAGAAAATCCGTTAGCCGATTTTCATATTGGCATAAAATGATTTTATTGTATTTGGAATTCGATTCAATGATATTTGTATCAGGTGCAATCTTCTTAAAAAAAAATAGATCAGATCATCGTTCTTTAAATTGAACAGAGAATCAATTATCAGATCAATTCCCAAAACCTTTGTGTAAGATGAAGTTTCTAAGTATCGTACTGATTGTATATCACCAAACTCAGATGATAAGGAACTGCTCTAGTTCTGAAATTTCAAACCATGAGACAAATATAAGATGTATTTTTAGACATTTCAGGTGAACACACAGTATTTTCATTGGTGTGTAAACTGATTAGTTCTTGTTCAAGATAATTCTGGCAACTTGGCTCGGTATGGGTCTATTTTCCCTCTTCTTCCTTGAGGTGGCGGTTAACAAAGAATTGACCAATCAACGGCATCATTTTGAATTTTCATTTGTTCTGTGGACGTGGAATGTTGATTTACGAAGAATAAGAAACTATACGGACATCAAGTGAAAAGGGACCATTAAAATCCAAAAAGGCTGGTCCCATCAAAAGTCTCTAATCTCAAGGTTTTCAAGTGTGAGTGAGCACACCAGTATTTAAGTTATCTTAGACAAATCCTAATTCAATAAATTTTTTCATAATTCTACAGTTCTAGATGGCAACCCTGTGAGGAGAGTAAACTCCCATCAGGCGCCTCCCCAGGTGGCGGATAGGGGCACGCCTCCCAGATATGGGTGGAACCGAGGAAATCAAATACTCGGGGTGGACCAAATCAGTGCTGCCTTGTGCTCAGGGAAACGGATCCCAAAGGCTAAGGGAAGGAAAACCCCGACAGAAAACCTAGGATGGACTTATTGCTGCCCCAATAAACTAAACAACATGGAAAACGAGAAAAAATTGAAAAAACATACAGTACAGGGACTGGATATCCCAGTACCGGCAGGTGGCGGGCGCAGCGCGGGCCCCCGTCGGTCGAAATCCGGCGACTGCGTAGCCCCCCGGGGAGGTACCCGGCCTGGGGAGGCTTATATTACTACTGGGACAGTAGATATGGAAGAAAAGCGGGAGAAAGGAATTGAGATGGAGGATGTTTTCAAAAAATCTGGGAAGGTAGTAGGACCCCACCTCAGATAGACGCAGGAAGGGAAAGGGAAAAACAGGGAGAAGACATAAAAACTAGTACACCAGTTAAGTTGGAATCAGAAAAAAGAGAAAGAGAAAGTACAGAGAAAAAAAGGAGGACGAGGGAGACAGAATCGGAAGGTAGTAGTGAAGGAGAAGGATCTCTGCGAAATGAGTTAGCTTCTCCATGCGATTATGGAGGGATGGAGTGGTTTCTTGACTTCGGAGAAAACCCGAATAAAAGGAAAAGGGTCGAAACGACTTTCGACATTACTATAAACAGTGATAAATATGGAAAAATAATAGAGTGTATGACAAGAACGGTGAGAGAATAAAGGGAAATCACTAATGGGGAGGATAAAATAGAGAAAGCAGTGAAACAAAAAATATTGAACATCAATGATATCATAAAAAGGTAACTGGAAGGCATGAATAAAGGAATAAATCCAATAGACAAAAAAGAGATAGAAACACAAGCATCTCCAGAAGATATAGAGATGAACATGACGGTGGGCCATATAAGGAGGGAGATACATACACATATGACGTGGGAGAGCGTAGAGAGGGTTTGTGAGTGGGAATGGCCAGAGGAGGCATACATCCACAAATTAGAGGGAACGAATATTACAAATCCGGAGGTGGAAGGTCACATAGCTGTGTGCTTAGACCACAAGAAAATGGCACAAACAAAGCTGGTAAAACAACTGATCAGAGGATCAAGGAAGATATCAAGGTATGTCTCAAGTGGAAAAATTAAAGAGTTGGAAATACTGACATAAAACTCAGGGACAGACTGAAATTAATGGAGAAATAGAAAACGAAATGAACGAAGTACACTTGGTTGGGCTCCCGGAGGGAGAGAGCGGACAGGAGAAAGAAATATTCGAAGCTTGTACGAAGCTAAAAGGAAGGGTGGAAAAAGAAAAGGACATGATATTGCACTTGGCAATAATAGGAGGACCAGATATAGAAACAAAGAGGAAGATAATAGAGTGCGCCTTTCAGGGAGGCACACAGGTGATTTCGAGGGGGCGAAGTTGAAGAACGAAAAGGCTAAAAAAAGGAGACATGAAACGGAAGCGATCCTTGTAGAGAAAGGAGCGAAAAGCTATGCACAAATGGTTGTCAATCTGAAGGAGAAAGTGGGGAACCAAGAAAAAATCAGAAACGAAATAGAGGGACTAAGACAGACCAGAGAGGGGCATCTCCTCTTGGAGATCAAAAAGAGAAGCAAGGAAACAGATAAAATATATAAAATAATAAAGGAGAACTCAAAAGAAGAGACAGTGAGGAGGTATAGGGACGGAGAAACTAAGACCACGGCAAATATTTATGGAATAGACATAGACTCCACAGAGATCCAAATAAAAGAGGCGATCGCAGATCAGTTAAAAATACCTCAAGCAGAGGGAAAGATAGAGGTTAAAGCACTAAGACCAATGATAGGGGGTAGACAAGCTGCCACTATTATTGCGGACCCTAAGATTATCAGATCAATAGTGGAAAGGAGAAATTTTAAGTTTGGATTCTCGATGGTAAATGCTAGAGAGAGAACACCAGTAATAAAATGTATAAGATGCTGGGAGGAGGGACATATGGCCAAAGACTGCAAAGGGAAAGATAGATCGAAGAAATGCAGAAATTGCGGAAAAGAAGGCCATAGGGTAAAAGAGTGCAAGGAGGAGCCACAATGCCTAATCTGCAAGAAGAGCGGACACAGAACGGCGACTAAAGGGTGCTCTATGAAACAAAAGACTGAAGTCAGATCTAGGGAATTCAGAGAAGATGAAGCGAAACAGGTTGAAAAGTAGAACTCAAGGAAATATAAAGTGTATACGTTCATCTCAATAATATTTATTGATTTTAAGGATATTCATAGAGTTATTTTTGTTATTATATTTTATTATTGTTTCAATGGGCCGTCTACACCCAACCACGTTTTTAAAATGTGTATGTTTATTTATTATATTAGACAGGTTGACAGTAAGTCACACATATCAAACGCGAAAGTGAATAGTGATGAATCGCAAAGGTATTTGTTTGTCTATTGGAACTATGTCTCAGTGTTTTTTACTGGATATATGTTCATTTATTATGGGTCCTTTACACCCGACATGTACATAATATACAGGTTTTACAACTATTTTGTCTATATTAATTCATTAGTTTTATATATACAAAATTTTAAATGGAGTCTTGTTTATATTAATTTATGGGTGTTTTATATACAATGTTTTTACTGGATTTTTATTTATACTAATTTATTGGTTTTATATATACAAAGTTTTCACCGGAGATTCATTTATATTAATTTAAAAGTTTTATGTGTACATACGAGATTTTATGAATCTATTTACGACCCAATTTATTATTTTATTTATTTTGATGTTGTGAAGTATATTGGTCCAGCAGGGGTTTATATGTCACAGAGCTAAGAGTCCAACAGGTGAATTTGGGCAGAGCCAGAGCTGCTCATGACATGGCATGGGCGCTTGCAATGAAAGAAAAAACAGATATCCTTATAGTATCAGACCCAAATAAAAAAATTACCAAGAATGGTAATTGGTTTATTTGTAAAGATGAAGGCGTTGCAGTAAAAATTATGAATAAAAAGGTGGCAGTAGATAAGGTAGTGAACCACCCACATTTTGTTCATCTTGCGCTACCAGGATGCCATATATATGCCGTGTACATCTCACCAAATATTTCGATCCAAAATTCCAAGGAAAAACTCGACAAGATATTTGAAGACGCATCCAGACAGCGTGGCGGTAAAATTATAGCAGGTGATATAAACGCCAAATACCCCACTTGGGGAGCCCCACAAGCAGATCCCAGAAAAGAACTTGTCGAGGAATGGCTAGCACAGCTTTCCTGGACGGCAGCAAATCGAGGAGAGCCCACTTTCGTCAGAAGAGAAACAAGGACGCACATAAATGTAACACTTGCCCCAGAGTCATTTGTTCATAAAATAACAGGGTGGAGAGTAGAACAAGACAACCCATTTACCCACCATGGGCAAATATATTTTACCATTAACGTCAAAGGACAAAATAGAAGAGGAGCATTGACAAGAAAACAAATACTTGTCGAAAGAACTTTCATCGATCATCTCAAGTCCGTAACTGACGCAAGTGGGATTCAAATATATGAACAGATATTGCAGGCCAAAGCACCAGCAGAAAAAAAAGGTCATCAAAGATACAATACTCACCCCTATTGGTGGAGCCAAAAAGTAGAAGACGCCAGAAAGAAATACTTTTCTGCAAGAAGAAAGTACATGAGGATGCTAGCGAGAAAACAAGATGGATGGAAAGAGATGTACACGGTAATGAAAATATCTAGAAATGCTCTGAAACATGTCATTAATAGTGAAAAAAGAGACTGCTGGAAAAAACTGCTGGACCAATTAGATTCAGACATTTGGGGACAGGCATATAGTATAACAACCAAGTATCTAAAAACTCAGAGCCTCCCGTACGAGCTGACAGTGGCCTGAAGAAGAAATATATTGAGTGATCTTTTTCCATCAGGTGGCAGGAAAATAAGGCGTACAGAGGGCGTGAAAATGCGAGCCGAACCTTTCACTTTCGAAGAATTAAAAAGTGCGAATAAAAGGATGAAATCGGGCAAAGCACCAGGTCCGGACGGCGTGACAGCCGAACACATAAGAAAAGTCTGCGAAGTGATACCAGAAAAAGTATTAGAATTGTTTAATACGCTTCTGGATGAAAGAAATTTCCCGAACTGCTGGAAGACGGCAAAGGTCATCCTCATCCCAAAAAAAGGAGAAGACCTGGCGGAATCAGGATCCTTCAGGCCGATCTGTTTGATAAATGTGTTGGGGAAAGTGTTTGAAAGGCTGATAACAGACATACTTGACCAGGAATTGGAAGAAAGAAAGGCCATTTCGCCGAGCCAGCATGGCTTTATGAGGAAAAGGTCTACGGTGTCAGCGATGCTACAAGTTGAAGATGTTGTGAAAAACGCGAGAGGGAAATGGGTGGTGGCCATAAACATAGATGTGAGGAACGCCTTCAACACGGCTCGCTGGCACCACATAGTGGATAAACTGAGGGAAGTAGAATGTTCTAAATACCTCGTGGAAATGGTGGAAGATTATTCCAGGGATAGATGGGTAAAAGCTGGCTCGGCGAAAAGAAGATGCACAATGGGATTCCCACAGGGCTAAGTGATGGGTCCTAGGCTTTGGGACGTTGTCTATGATGACGTATTAAGGCTGCCGTATGGGAGGGGAGTGTGGGCCGTTGCCTATGCAGATAACCTGATCCTAATAGTGGAGGCGCCCGACGACAGAGCTCTGATGGTCAAGTCAAAGCACGTCATGACAATGGTGACGTCGTGGATGGGGACAAAAGAGCTGAAAATTGCCGTGCAGAAATCGGAGATGCTCATCCTGAAAGGCCCTAGAAAAAGAGACCACATAAAAGTGAGTTTTGAGAGCAATATCATCGCGCCATCACCCTCCATCAGGTATCTTGGGGTGGTGTTTGACTCTAGAATGACCTTCTCTGGACACATAAACCACATCCTCAAAAAAGCAGGTGAAAAGGTGGAAGTTATGCGGAGACTCCTACCAAATGTCGGAGGGCCACAGTATTTTCGTCGGCGAGTGCTGTGCACGATGATGCACTCTGTGATTCTGTACGCGGCGCCGGTCTGGAGAGAGGCTGTTAAAAAAGTAAAGCAGAAGAAACAGCTTATTAGCATTCAGAGGAAAGGTTTGATGAGGGTGGCATCGGCATACCGAACTGTCTCTGCGGATGCAGTCCAGGTGATTTCAGGCTTTCCCCCGATAGACCTCATGGTGGCGGAGGTGTGCTTTCTATATAAGGTTGGCACAAGATTACCGTGTAACAGAAGAATGGCCCGGAAAAGAACATATAAAGCATGGCAAAAAAGATGGGAGAAGGTGACAAGGACGGCCAACTGGACAAGGCGACTGATCAGAAGCGTAGAGAGATGGACGAAGTGTCAGCATAGAAGAACTGGATACTATTTTACCCAGTTCTTGACAGGTCACGGCTCGTTTGGGACCTACACGCTCAGGATAGGAAAGACAGATTCTGACGAGTGCGAGATGTGTAAAGTCCCGGACAGTCCGGAACACATGTACTCTGACTGTTACAAATGGGAGAGAGACAGAAATAGTTTCAGAGAGAAACTGGGAGGACTCCCTAATCTAGATGACGTGGTGGACGAAATGCTTGAGAACAAAGAAATATGGGAAGTGACTTATGAGTTCATCACAGATATAATGAGGAAGAAAGAGATAGAGGATAGGAAAAAACAACAGGAGACAAGATAGAGATCAGATCACACCGAGTTACGCACCGGAGGACAGGCTTAAAGCCTATTTCCAGGTAGCGACGATACTCGGAAAAAGAGGAGGGTGGTTTAGTGAGGTGAGAGTCCCACACAAATCCGCAGCAGACATGGAATGTGTCAAACAGCAACACAAGGCCCGCTGCGGAGAAGGCATTAGCTTCCCCCTACCTCAGGGCCGGCAAAAAAAAAAGTTCTAGATGGCAACACAGATATGCCTACCGACCTATGATTTAATCATAAGTGGATAGCGAATATGCCTGCTTCGTGTACAGCTTATAATTGTGTTGTTAGATCCAATTTTTTTTTGATTGGTTTACAAACCCTCTGTAACCTTCTAGTAAATCGTTGAAGAATCCATTATATCCACAAGAAAACACACAATATCAATTCAGGAAACCAATACACAATATCAATGGTCTCTCTCTAATGCCCAGTCCATGTTATTATAGGTCTATGCGCCACACTCTACTTCGGCCCCGGCGGATTTATGGGGGGCGCCGCGTTGAAGCAGAATCACCTCTCCACAATGGTTGCATTTACGCCTTCACAGATCGCTTGTGCTCTTTCCCCCTAAATATATCTACGCATCTTCCTCTGGTGGGTCATCGGTGCTGGTGGAGGAATGTGAAGTGACTCTGTCTGCCTGACGGGTTGCGTTATGGGCGTCGCGCCACACTCTACTTTGTCCCCTGCAGTATATAGGGATCGTCCGAGTTGCAGCAGAATTACCTCTCCACAATATCGTGAGAGGGTGTCTTAGACATAGATCGCTGGATTGTCTAACTGATTTCGGTACAAAACATTAAAATCCCCAAAGAGGTGGCGCACCTACGATATTTGACTCGAGACAGACCCGCCAAATTGGTGACCCCGACGTGGGGCGGAAAGCTGCATCGTTCGAACGCTGAGGCGACTTAATGACCTGTTACGGCTTCTGGCGTATTTATTCCGAAGAACACGCCAGATGGCTCGCTGTGCCTTGCATTTCAGCTCTCACGGTTTCCCCTTCCTAAGTATACCTGCTCACCTCTGCGTCTGGAAGGTCGTCGGTGCTGATAAGGAAAGGGGTAGTGACTCTATCTGCCCGAGAGGTGGCATTAAGAGTGTCGCGCCACATTTTAATGCACTCCCGGCGGGTTTAAAGAAAGTCACCTCTCCACGATGATATGGGAGGGTGAGAGAGATCGCTGGATTACCGAACTGAAGAGTCCTCCAGCAATCTCGGGGCAAAACGCCGTAATTCTTAGGGACACGGCACACCTACATAAATTTGGCTCGAGAACGTTTCGCCAAAACTACAATGAAAATTATTACTATACAGCAAATCCCTACCCTTTATAAATATGCTTACGAATTTTTGATCATTTTATCCGAAGTTAGTAACGAATAAGCCCGGATTAAATTCCCCCTGTCAGATGTTTATCATAATTTTTTTATATTGGTTATATGTTTTCCCTATGTGCTTGAAAATTTGATGATAAAAGGGAAAATAATATAACCTTTTATTTAATTTGGAGTTCTTTTTTACACCACCAGAGTAAAGGAAGATAAAACAAAAAACTAAAATGTCCTCCCTTGATAAGAAATTCACCACATTTTCATCTCGAATAATATTCGCTATCTTCCCCCATCTATTTCTCAAAAATATTATTTGGGGGATTTTATTTACAGATTATTCAAGAAATTTTACAGAAAATTTCATGAATGATCTTATGTATACAGGGTGTTTCATTGGTAAATGTACATACGTTAACCTGAGTTAGAGCTGCCCTAGACGAGCCCAAAAAACCTATATATGATAGATACTCTAATCTTTCCCATAGCCGAGATACGGTTTATTAAATCACCAATATTTTCAATTCCTTATAACTTTTGAACCACCCAGTATATTTGATTGATGTTTAAAACGAACAATTTACTCCATTAGGTCCTTCGATTGATTTTTAAACTAATTGAAAAAATCACGTCTGTATTAGAAAAATATGGGACTTTTCACAAGCTGAGATTCAACACCCCACCCCGTACAGTGTAATATTGGAACTGCATGGGAATATTCGGAAAGAGCAGAAATTTTTCAATATGGATCAGTAGATTTTGATGTCCCGCACGTCATTCAAGTCATCGAAATTTTCTGCCAAAAATTTAGTTCAAGAGCTGAATTTCACTAACTCCTCAGAAAAATCGTATATTGAGGAATTGGAACATTTTCTTGTTCTACTGATCGAATAGTTCATATCAGTTGCATATCCTGATATTCTGAAAATCATTTTTCACTAAATAATAAAATTTTGAGAAATTATGTTGTGGTAAATACAACAAGAGTTTTGTCGAGTAGGCTTCAACAATAACTATGACATAAAATTCCATAACTGATGGAACTGATACAGACATTTTTTTGAGGTATTGTGGTTTGTTCTCGATATTGAAATCGAACAGAATAATGACTCACGAAATCTCAAATCAAGAATATGTTGTTCATATATGATTTTTGTGACGGTAATGGTAGAGCGGCTGTACGGAAATTCCAATCGAGATTGAATTCGGAAACATTTTGGACCCGAACATTCCAAATATGTGGATAAGCAAAGGTGGACCCCATACATGGCCCGCTAGATCACCAGATTTCAATCCTGTCGATTATTTTGTTTGGGGATATTTGAAATCCTAAGTGTATTCGTCTGAAATATGAAGTGAGGAAATTCTCTCACAACGTATCGATGTTGCATGCAATAAGATCTGTAATATTCCACACATGATAAAAAAGGCTATGCGACATAATTCGAAAAGGGCAAGAATATGTATCGAGCAAAACAATTGGCTTTTCGAACAACATCTGTGATTCTTTTGAAATGTTTCATTTGTTCATTTATTTATGTTTAGTGATTTATTTATTGTTGCTAACTTGTCACAACACAAGCCATGCGTTTCTGGAAAATACAAGGTGTCCAAAAAGGGTATCGGGTATTTGTTTTGTCGCTGCATTTAGAAATGAGTGACGGGGGGGATTGTGGAGGGGATCGTGATGTTCGCAATTTTTTGGAGTTTCAGTGAGGATGGAGCAGTAGGTACCCAGGAACGCATCGCGCTTTTTGCGTACGAGAATATTATCGCAACGGTGATTCAATAGTAGCTTCTCAACGTTTATATCGTGCGGAATATCGTACACGCCATGCACCAAGCGATGACTCCATTAGAAAATGGATCCGAATGTTTGAAAATACAGGTTCGACGGTAAAAATTCAAGAATTTGGACGCCCTCGTTCAGTCCGCGACGAAGAAACGATTCGAGAAGTGGAGGCGTCGGTTCGTCAAAATCCGTCTTTATCCATCAGAAAGCGAGGTCAATCATTGAACATAAAAAAATCGTCCATGCATTTAATTTTGAAAAAAGATTTGCATTTAAAGGCTTATGAAATTCAATTGATTCAGGAATTGAAGGATACAGACTATGCTAATCGATTGAATTTTGCCAACGAAATGTTACGACGCTTCAGAAACTTTGATAACATACTCTTCAGTGATGAAGCAAACTTTCATCTGAATGGTCATGTCAATAAGCAGAATTGTCGGTACTGGGCAGAGGAAAATCCGAGACGAAAGCATGAACGACCTCTTCACAGCCCTAAAGTCGTTGTTTGGGCCGCTATGTCTGCTAGAGGCATAATCGGTCCTTATTTTCATGAAAATCGACGAGGCCAACCACTCAATGTAAATAGTGACCGTTATTGCGATATGCTGCGAAACTTTTTGGGTCCAGAGTTACTGGAATTTCAAGGTTATAATTCAAGAACGTGGTTTCAACAAGATGGGGCCACTTGCCATACAACAAATCAATCAATGGTAGCTGTTAAAGAATTATTCCCCAATAAGGTCATTTCGCGTAGGGGTAACATCAACTGGCCTCCCAGAAGCCCCGACCTTAGTCCACTTGACTATTTTGCATGGGGGTACCTTAAAAGTAAGGTGTATGAAAATAACCCAACGAATTTGACCCAATTGAAGCAAAACATTAGGTCAGAAATGGCAGCAATACCGAGAGCTATGTGTCAGCGTGTGATCGCCAATTTTCGTTCCCGATTAGAAGAGTGCCAGCAGCGTAACGGTCATCATTTAGATAACATAATCTTTTCCAAATAATTTTACACTTCATACTGAAATAATTAACAATAATATTTTTTTTTAATTGTAACTAGTTTTTGTTTTATCGAAGTAACAAATACCCGATACCCTTTTTGGACACCTTGTACTTGTGAAAATTGGTCAGAATATCAAGAAATATTCAATCGGCGAAACAAGAAAATTTCCCAATTTAATCTCAATTTACGATTTTTCTGAGAAGTTAGTGAAATTCCGCAATTGAACTAAATGTTTGTCCGAAATTTTCGATGAGTAGAATGACGTGCGGGACATTGAAATCTACTGATCCCCATTGAAAAATTTCTCCTCTTTAATAATATTTCCATCAAATTCCAAAATTCCACTATACAGGGTGTTGAATCTTAGCTTGTTAAAAGTCGCATATTTTTCTAATACGGACCTGATTTTTTCAATTAGTTCAAAGATTAATCGAAGGACCTTATGGAGTAAATTATTCGTTTCAAATATCAATCAAATATACTGGATGGTTCAAAAGTTATAAGGATTTGAAAATATTGGTGAATTTATAAACCACCCTGTATCTCGGCTATTGGGAAGATTAGACCTATTATATATGGGTTTTTTGGACTCGTCTTGGGCAGCTCTACCTCAGGTTAACGTATGTATATTTACCAATGAAACACCCTCTATAATAATAAAATCTTTGTTTTTTACAGAGAAACACAGCATTCCAATCAGGAAGATATTCAATCACATCATAAAACAACATTCTGGTTTTAAATCACTCTGGAAAAGTTGAAGTTCATTCAAAATGAATGCTGCTTGAGATGTAAAGTCAAATGTGCTTTGTGTGACCAGGATAACCACCAAAGGTGGAAATATATTCAAAATTCCACAAGAGTATTCAAATGCATTACTACATGTAGAATTAATAAGAACTGCGGCATATACAAAAATCAAGAAAACTTGCTCACAAAGAGGCCAAACAAGGAGAATGTGGGTGAGTTTAAGTAAATAAACTCGCTCTGCTCGCTGAACTGGCTCCGCCCCTTGGACCCCGTCACTATGCCGGTAGATCCTTCACTGGGTATCCCTCTAGAAAATAAAAGATTTTTTTCGGAAACCTTGTATCGTTAGCTGATTTTAGACGATTCACTCGGTATCCTATGCTGATTCTAGGGTAGAATTCTATGAGACTTCTTGCCTAGAACATATCGTTTCGCCCTTGCTCACATGAAAATATTTGATGCAAATAACTTTCCATGACGACAAACCAAGGGCGGTCCTAGCCTTAAATTTTGAGGGGGTTCGCCGTTAAGGGTTTCGAGTTTTTCTATGGGACCAAATCCCAGATTACACCGATATCGAGCTTAACCTCTCAAAAATATTTATATTTAGATATTTATATGAATATTTATACAGGGTGTTTCAAGTTCGAAGGCCTATTAGACGTTTCTGGAGAACGGGGCCGATTTGAAATCTGAAAATTCAGAATATGACATTGTTTATGATGCCCTATTCAGCAAAAATATTTTAGAAGTTCTGGCACTTCCGGTTATACAAGAATTAAAAAAAAATTCTTCGAAAAAACCATTTTTTTTTCATTTTATGTCTGAGATATTATAAAGATTTCCATTCTCAATTACTCTCTGCTGAAATTATTGCGTTAGTTCTCATAGTTTTCAAAATATCAAGAAAAAACCGTGAAAAAGAGAGAGTTTCCATAGTCACTATCACGTGAATTATTTTCACTGTGAATATTCTATGCGTATACTCAATTCACTCTCACAAACTAGAATGATGTTGGAATATCGTGCATATCTTGAATTTGAAAAATATCATCACAGGGTGTTTCAAATATTGTGCCAAAAATTGTGAACAAAATTTGATCATAACTTTCGATTTTCAAATCAGAACCCTATTTTTTTGTGATTTCGTTGAATTCTACGGTAAAAATAAGGGTAGTGTTCAAACATGATTATGCTCTCAAATTCAATAATTCAAGAGTTATTCCAGATTTTATGAATTTATGTTATACGTAGGGTCAATTTCATTCAATCTGTTTCTAGAGTGCGTTTCAAATATTCAATTATTTCAAAGTGACAGGTGTACTCATTATTGAATCTAGTAGATTATAATTTGATGATATGAATCCCCGTTATTCAATTAATGAAATTCTGGATCTATTCCATATCCACGGTGAATGCAACAGAATTGTTTCGAGAACTTGTCGAGCATTCAATCAGAAATATCCACATTTACCACCAATTGACGAGAAGATAATTCGGAAGGATGTTTCAAACTTTCTGTTACTCCCTTTTCATCACCACGCTGATTTTTTCCTGAATTCATAAAATGTATTCTACCGCTTTTTCATATGAATAGAATTGGCACACAGGAGTCCTGCATGATTTCATTTCATTTGGTAGGTAGAGGTTTTTTTCTTCTAGGTAGGTACTCCATCCAGTATAATGGATATTCATGAAGTATGCAACATCCTTTCAAGTAGATGAGGAAATTTCTGATTTAAAATTTGATGAGTTCTACCAATGATTCTATTGCATTCATCGTGAATATGGAATTAGATATTTATAATACAAGTGCAGAACTTATTGATATTCTTCCAAGAGTTCAGAATGACCGAGTGGTAGAATGAGCCTTCTGTACGAGTTTTAAACATTATGTTCCCGAATTCACTGCCTTTTTATTGAAATTGACGGAAATTTCCATAAATATCTATTAGTGATTTTTGCATTGAAAAATGTTGGTTGGTAGAACAGTTTTCTGTATCACAAATTTGACAAATAATAGATAAATCCGTTCCAGTCTATTTTGTTCCACAAAATGTGCCGGAAAGAATTGATTTGCCACATAATTAGAGAAAAGTATATCCAGAATTTTCTCATTTTAATATTGGAAATTCAATTCGTGAAATCAAATTAGTGAAGCTTTGATAATGAAAATACCTGTCACATGTAAAGTAATTAGATATTTAACTTTCTATGGTCATAGAGTATTATTGCTAGTCTGCCTGGAAACAGATCGAATAAAATTGACCCTACGTATAACATAAATTCATAAAATCTCAAATAACTCTTGAATTATTGAATTTGAGAGCATAATCACGTTTGGACACTACCCTTATTTTTTACCGTAGAATCCAGCGAAATCACAAAAAAATAGGGTTCTGATTTGAAAATCGAAAGTAATGATCAAATTTTGTTCACAATTTTTGGCACCCTGTGATGATATTTCTTAAATTCAAGATATGCACGATGTTCCAACATCATTTTAGTTTGAGAAAGTGAATTGAAATAGGCATAGGATATTCACAGTAAAAATAATTCAGGTAATTGTGAATAAGGAAATTCTCTCTTTTTTACGGTTTTTCCTTGATATTTTGAAAACTATGAGGACTAACACAATAATTTTAGCAAAGAGTAATTGAGAATGGAAATCTCGATAATATCTGAGACATAAAATGAAAAAAAAGTTTGTTTTGAAAAAAATTTTTTCAATTCTTATAAAACCAGAAGCGCCTGAACTTCGAAAATATTTTAGCTGAACAATGTCATATTCCGAAATTTTAGATTTAGGCGTACAACTTTGCTCTTGCCGTTTTGCAATAGCTGGCTGTAACGGTAAGTGGTAGTCGAAATAAATATATCGTAGATGTCATACAATAAGTTTAGTTATTTGTGAACATAACACCATCGACATGTTAGTCGATTTGTGTCTGCATCATAAAGATATTCACGATTAACCATGTCAGCTTACGAGTCAAATTCTCGTCATTTGAGGGAGGTTTTAATTTTCTACGGAAATATGAATAAATCTGCGGCTGAGGCTCATCGAATGCTCTCAAATACCTATGGTGAGGCCGCTATTAGTGAAAGAACGTGCCGAGAGTGGTTTCAACGCTTCAAGAATGGTGATTTTGATGTCGAAGACCAGCATCGCGGTGGAAGAGAGAAGGTTTTTGAAGATGCAGAATTGGAGGCAATACTTGATCAAGACTCATTTCAAACGCAACAATAATTGACAGGATCATTAGGACTACAAGCCATTTCAAAACGCCTGAAAGTCATAGGAATGATTCAGAAACAAGAAAAGTGGGTGCCGTACGAGTTGAAGCCGGGAGGTGTTTGAACGGAGTTTGTTTGTTTGTGAACAGCTGCTTTCGAGGCAAAGACGGAAGGAATTTCTGCATCGGATTGGGACTGGAGACGAAAAACGGGTTCATTACGATAATCCCAAGCACATAAAATCATGTGGATATCCCGGCCATGCTTCCACGTCGACGGCTAGACCGAATATTCTCGGTTCTAAGGTCATGCTCAGTATTTGGTGGGACCAGCTCGGCGTAGTGTATTATGAGTTAAAACCGACTGAAACGATCACAGGCGATCGTTATCGAACGCAATCAATGCGTTTGTGTCGAGCATTGAGAGACAAACCGCCGCAATACGACGAGAGAGTAGATGAATGGATTTTACTGCATGACAATGCTCGACTCCATGTTGCGAAAGTCAAGATATACTTGAAAAAGTTTAAATGGGAATTCCTATCCCACCCGACGTATTCTCCAGACGTTGCTCCCTCGGACTATCACTTGTTTCGATCAATAGCACACAGCCTGGCTGACCAGCACTTCCTATCTTATGAAGAATTAAAAACTTGGATCGATTCGTGGATCGCTTCAAAAGATGACCAGTTTTTTCAATTCGTACGCTGCCCGAAAGACGTGAGAAAGTATAGTGACCAGCGATGGGCAATATTTCAAATCATAAATGTATAATCAGTATTTTACAATAAAGCCTCAAATTTCGGTAAAAAAATTTGTACGCTTATGTATTTGTTATATTATAATATATTTATTTACTTATCACGGTTTTAGCCATTCAGGTAGAAATTAAAAAAAAAAAAAGTAAATCTATTGTTTCATATGAAAAAAAAAGAAGACAATTGGCAAGTATAACACAAAATCTAATTTGGTCTGTGAACCCTTTGAAAACCTTGTAATCACAGCGTCCTCGTCAACATCAATGTCCCTGTATATGTTCAGGAGGACTAAACTGAATCCGATGCCAATATCGAAAAAACCAGAATAACACTATATGAACTAACATTTATTCATTTCGAAAATAAACTTGCCGAATTTTCTGCTCGAATAGCTGTGCGAAAATTATGAGTTCCCATACAGTTTTATAATACGTCATAATCTCAAACAATCTATTGATATGAATTTCCACCAAGTAAAAAACCGATCCCATCAAGAAGATCTGGCATACAGGCAACGTTGCAGATTATTTCGCATCTGACCATAGACCTAATATTAGGTCTATGCATCTGACAGACGTTACGTATTAAACATGATGGCCGCCGCCATATATAAACAATGGATGAAACCATCGATTTTGACGAAAAAAAGGCATTTTTATTTCAGGGAAAGCTTGAAATGTGATTAATTAATCATTTCTAACGAGAATCAGTTAATAAAATACAAGAAAACTAGTTATTAATGTGGATAACCTCACCTTCATTAGGCCAATTTCACAATTAAAAAAAAAAACTAGCTGGATTAAGGAATTTATGATAGCGGATTCGTGATCTAAGACCCAAAATAAGTAAGTCTGCAAAATTTCATCACTTTTGAATCATTATTCAAATTAATTCTATATAGTAAACATTGTTTTTCTTTTCAGAAGATGGATTATTCTCGTTTGGATGGATAATTATACAGGATATTTATTTGTCGAATATCAATTAGAAGTATCTAGAGATGTTGGACCAATTTAAGTCTGAAAATTGAGATTAAAGCTTCAAATTATTAACTTATTTGTAAAGAAATACACAATATTTGATCAACAATTATATAGGGTGTATATATATTTGAAGTAGTAATTAGACATTTTGAAATCTGAAATTCTCATTTCTCTAGAAATGGCAATTTCTTTCTTCTTTAAAAAATTTGGGAAAAATGCATAAGCAAAATGTGAGAGTTATTATCAGTCAATAGAAATACTACCTGAAAAAAAAACTGCATTCAATGTTTATTTTCAGTTTTGACAAATATTGAATTTTCTTAATCATTCGATAAGATCTATGAAAAGACCTACAGTGAAATTTTTGTTTTAGGAATATTCAGTATAGCTATAATAAACTGAAAAGCAGCAGAATGAATAGATCTACCTTCCAAAAACCCATGGCTTATGTTGCCTCACAAGCAATTGTAACATTTTTGAGAAATCAGGTTATAAGAAGTCCCTCATTTCCAAGGTTCATCAATACTTTTTTCAGTTGAGCAACAAATTATTTTTCTATTCCATAATTTATTAAGAAATACAATATATGATCAACAATTATATAGGGTGTATATATTTAGAATACAAGGAAGGACACCTTTTGAAATCTAAAAATTTGGTTAATAGTAGGTTATTTTTCATAATTTATAAACTAATACAATATATAATTTGCAATTATAAAGGTAGGTTGCATAGATTTAGAATACCAAATAGTGATTTCTATTTTGCTTACTCTTCTGTTGCATATTTCTTGAAGGTATATGGACAAAAATGATTCTTGTGGGTTCTGGTGAACGATCAAAGGGATACAGAATACAGGTAACAATGTCATCAGTCGAGATGTAGTTATCATAGATAAGGGATGATATAGAAATTTCACTAGATAATTCTGATTCAGTGGAGGACAGCTTGTAGCTCTGGGTTTTACTCAGAAGTAAATTGAACAGGGCAATTTATGTCCTATATAGTAAATAACATTTTGACAGATATTAGTAGAAAAAGATCAACAATTGAGCATTGTATTTACAATCCAAAAATAACTTGCTAACTGTTGTTGCATTGTACGTGGATGATTTCTTTGTTTTAACTAATGTTTATTCTGAATGAATATATCTGATAGAAAATTTAAGTGATAATTTTATCATAAAGAATTAAGGGAACGCTAAAAATTGTTTAGGGATGAATATCCCTAGAAATTATGAAAAAGGTAGTATAGTAATTGTTTATATTCTTCAAATATGTATTGTAATGATTCAACATGTCTGATTGTAAACACATGAAAACTCCTTTGAAAACTTAATTGAAAATTGATTCAACATAAGAGAGTTGTAATGATGAACCATATAAAAATTAATAGGTTTATCAACGTCTTTAGCAGTATTAACTAATCCTGATAAAGCACACTTTGTTAATCTCTTGATTCAATTTAATAATTATCTCATCATTGAACACAGGAAAAGTGCAAAACTCATTTCAAGATGCAAGTAAAGAAAGATCATCGTTCAATGTTTACTTCAGGACCTGTGTTCAGTATTTGAAATGACTGCCTCGGTACTAAAATTGTATCAGCCAATACTATTGACCCATGTTAGTGGTTTCGATAGCTACACTGACTTGATTTTTTTCAAATGTTAAATCTGGATCTGAATCAATTAATAATTTAATTTTCACCAAAATCGAAAGCAATATGAATAAATCAGTAGGATAGCATTTTCGAACTGGCCATAGAGCACCTATTCCTATAACGATTGAAAGATTGGAAACTTTAGTGAACAAATAGGTATCTACATTTTTAAACGAGTTTAATCATTCATTCATGACATGGAAAGTTTTAATAAATAGTCACTTTTTAAAGTATTTTATACCTACATTGAATTGCTGGAAAATTTATACCAATTTCGAAAGTAACTGCCATGTCAAAATTTTTCATATACTGAATGATCCTTCAAATTTTATTTCTGTCGTAACATTTTGACTAGTAATTCAAGTGAAAAATTTGAACTGATTTTATATATGTATATAGTATAGCTATAAATGAACAACCTGAAAAGAGACAGAATGAATAGACTTGCCTTTCGTCTGGCTTATGTTACCTCATAAGCAAATTTAATATCTAGATAGAACCTTTTTGAGAAATCAGGTTATGAGTTTGAGAGTCTCTTAATTTCCAAGGTTGCAGTTGAACGACAAATAATATTATGATAATATAACAGGGTATATATGGTTGAAATTATTCGTATGAAAGATTACACAACGATTTGATTTCTTCATTATAAATTCAACAGCACTGCACTCAAATTCTTCAAAAACTGATAGGTCACTTATATTTTTGCACTCTTCAGTCGTAAAAGTGTATATTTTAGATATTCAAAGAACACATGGAAATTTTTGAATGTCATCTGACTAACATGGCTCTTTTTCCAGTAATAAAGCCAATTGTGAATTATCTATAAGGAGTTTTTCTATCTGTTTAATACATGATCAGATGAAGCTTCTGTTCTCTTTGGTAGTTCCATCTTCTGTCGCAATAAATTCAAATTCTCACGAAAGATAATGTAGTTTTATAGTTTGTGAAAGATAAACGAAAAATTCCTGAAATAAAGTAACATTCATATCCAATTGAATGATACAAACACTTAAAACAAACCTGAATTGAGGAAAATGCATTCGATGATAGCAATGTTCATTTCCAAATTTTGACAAATATCTATCGAATTTTCGATTCGCCGAAGACTTTGCATTTTATCTATCAGCATTTATTTAAATATTGAATAACAATTTTGGAAACTGCAAACTTTTTCAAGAACTTTCATATATCGAAATGGAATATTTATTATTAACATGACACTGACAGTCAAATTGTCCACAGATACCACAGAAATATGGGACTTGAAATGTCAAAATGATCCGAAACACCCCGTATACTCGAAAACCGCGAGGAGAATCGAAGGTTTGGGATTTTTCCCGGGATCTCCAGACGATTTTGAGGGGGGTCTTATTCTTGTCATTTTTGCTCTAGATGGTCCCGTTTGGGCTGTGATTTTACGTTTAAAGTTTGACGTATATGTGCAAGCGGTTTTATATATACTTAGATAAAAAATACGTATTTTGATGAGGATGGAAATATCCAATTTGAAAACGTATACTTAGGGGAAGTGAGTGAAGAAAGCAGTGCAACTACAAGTACTAGTGCTTCAGAACATTCATTAGAAAAATCATTAGAGAAGATACTGAAGAAAAACCAAGAAAATAGTTGTAATATATCCGTGTACCCTAATATGAGGATACCGATATATTATTTTTCTAGGTATATTAATGTGAATATCTTTCTAGAATAAAACGCAGCTCTTAAAGACTAACATTTATTCTCAACTGACTACACGAATCGTCCCGGCAGAGATCGTCACACATGTTACAATAATGAAAACTCCGCTTGCGCAGTAGATACAATTCATAAAGTACATCATACATTACATCTCCCTCCTTAAAATTAGAAAATACATGAAAAGAAAAAAAAATTACAATTTCAACTATAATTCAAACGTTGTGGAGGTCTTAACACACGTTTGGGTCTACTTTCAACTAAATTGTCACTTCTTGAAGGAAGGTTGTATTGAAACTTGTCAGTTTCTGACATTGTTTGGTCAGAAGTATCAGGAAGTGAAGATGGAATTAAATGATATTTCTTTATCTGATTTAAATGACGTTTCCATTCTACATTATTCAACTCTGGTACTCGTACCTACTAAATAAATGAACCAATTTTTTTCTTCACAACAGCTTTAACCCACTTCCTGGTATTCTGTTTACGATAATCACGTACTATTACTTCCCCACCAGTTTCGAATTTTATAAATCGTTTGCCACCATGGTACAACTTTTGTTGCTTTTGAACTGCTGAGACTCGATCCCCCAAATCTGCCCGATCCGTCGGCAACAAAAAATTAAAACGAGCCTAAAAATAATTTTGCAGGAGTCTCCCCTGTAGTACTATGATGAGTAGTACGGTAATCAACTAAGAAATTATTCAAAATTAAATTTATATTACCATTTCTATTTTGACCTAGGCCATTTTTATAGCGATTTTTACAGTTTTGACTGCATTTTCTGCAGCTCCGTTTGACGAAGGATGAAAAGGCGGACTAGTTATATGCACTATATTATTTTTTCTCAAAAAATTTTCAAATTCTTCTGAACAAAATGACGTTCCGTTATCCGTAACGATTTAATCTGGCAAACCATAACGATCTCAAAATTTCCATAGTGAAGCTAGAATTAATCGAATTCATTTGAAATGCCTCAATCCATTTACTGTGAGCATCTAAAATAATCAAAAATTGTCTGTTGAGAAAAGGACCCATAAAATCTAAATAAATTCTGCTCCATGGCTTGTTAGGCAGGGACACCTAGACAGACTCTTTTTATTCAGCAAACAATTTTCACATGTTCTACAAATTTCCTCAATTTAACGATCTAAACCCGGCCACCAAAAGTATGAACGAGCTAGAGATTTCATTTTAATGACACCCATATGGGAGAAATGAAGACTCTTCAATATTTCTCGTTTTAAAATCGAAGGAATAATAATACGATTGTTCCACATTAAGCAATTTGACTCAATGGTTAAATCATTTCTAATTCTATAATAATTTTGTAACTGTTTCTCAGATTTTTTATATTTATTCCAACCCTTTTCAACATATTCCTTCACTTCTTTCAGAATTTCTTTTTCCATGAACTTGGCAATTTTCTTGAAATCAATCGGAAAATATTTATTATTTACAAAATATTCAACATAGTTTAATTCTACATCTTCTATTAATTGTTCATCTACCTGTTGGGGAAGACGAAATAAAATATCTGCCTTATTTTGCTTTGATTTCACTACCTGTATATCGTATTTGTAACCAGAAAGTATTAGTGCCCACCTTCGTAAACGGTTGGCTGAAAATTGTGGAATTGATTTATCCGGATGAAAAATGTAAGATAACGGTTTGTTATCAATAACTAATGTAAAGTGTCTACCCCACTAATAATTATGAAACTTGCAAAGTCCAAAAATTACTGCCAAAGCTTCTTTTTCTAAAGTACAATATTTTTTCCCTATCGAGCAATGTTCGTGAGGCATAAGCAATAACTTTTTCAACACCGTCAGGCATAATATGAGCTACTAATGTTCCCACCCCGTAGTCACTCGCGTCAGTAATCAGACGTATTTCAAGGGACTCTTTGAGTGGAATATTGGTGAAGAGAGATACGACGTCAAAACTGACAAGAATGTCTGACTCATGGATTTGATACGTTCTTAAGGTTTCGATGAAGTGGAAAGAATTCTTCACAGGCGATGATGATTCTTCAGCTAGTTGTAGTATGTATCAGTATGAAGAACCTGTATATTTTCATACTTGAGACGACAAGGTCCGTATAACCAAACACCATCTTAAAATATAAATATATTTACTATGTTTACCCTTGTCGATCGTGTTGTATTTATCAACTCGCAAGGTTGTTGTGAATATACAATATAAATAGTAAATATATATCATGTCGCTAGATACATAAAGAAGTAAGAATGATCTTATTGAATGGTAGTCTGTAATTCATTCATTTTGATGCTCACATTTTTGAATTACATCATGTGAGTTTTCATCTGTGATCAGTACAGTGTGCAGTAAGAAATAAATACCCTTTGATGAGTCTGGAGAGTATTAATTAACCATTCCTTCAACTGTATAACGATTGACCGAACCTACCCTAGCTAGGTACATCACATGGCGATCCTGCCAGTTCTATACAGTTAGAGGACTATGGTTCTTATCAACATTTGGGTATGTGACTCCAGTAGAAGATCCTAGTTCAACCGCCAATCCAAGATGGGATCTTCAGAGATTGAAGCCAAGTTCCTGTTAGTACAAGACATCCTGGGAGATGGAGCCTTCCTGTATGCATATTGGAAAGTCGAATGGGCCATCGAGAAGAAGATCAGGAGAAGCCATCAGGATTTGGTATAAAACCGTAAGAAAAATGTAGCTTCCTCCTTTTTATGTCTGATTTTCCATGGATAGTGATGAACTATTTGCTGAAATAAGTGGTGTGTATAATTCTTTGAAAATGTCAAGAAAGAGCCGCGGAAACGTAGGGAACGGGCCGATAGTCAAAAAAAAAAAATTTTAGTCAAGTTAAAATATAAATTTGATGAATTATATGGAATTGTCAAGTCGGATCCAAATTTTCCCAAAGCCAACCTCACCAAACAAGCCAAACAAATTCACTTTCAAAATCTCGGAAAATGCTTAGCGAAAGGAAATTTTAACCTTTCAAATCGAGGTCGTGACCGCAGCAAGCAGAATTACAATGCAGCGAAAAATAATCACGGGCAAGGTCGCGGTCGCCAGTTCATCAATCATTTCAAAAACAATAACAAAATCAATAAAACAATAATAATATCTCTTCAATATGACTAATCCTTCTAGTAGATTAACCAAAATCCTTTTGGTTTTAGAAGAATATGACTTCACGGTTCATTATGTAAAATATTCAGAAAATTTTACAGCAGATGCCTTATCGCGTATTACAATAGATTCGGAAGAACGTCAAAATGAAGTAGGTTCTACATAACATGAGACGAATGCCTCCGATGGCAAAAGGATTGATCACCCTGTTGTTGTCGAAGTTTTAAAACGTCCAACAAAAAGTGTTGAGTTGAGACCACTTTCAGAAAAAGAATTTCGTAATTTGAAAAATCAACATTTAGAGGATTACAATGAAAATTTAATATATAATGTGAATTCACAAATTATTTTCATTAACCAGGACATCCGATCAGCGTACGACTTAGGTACATCGTTGAGGAAACCGGAAAAATTATGCGCAGAAAATAATATATTAGAATTGTACCTCATAAAGCTAGCTAGTAATAAAGAATTTTTGAATATGTTGACAAATTATAAGAATGAAATTCTAGGAACATCCCTAAAGATTAAAAAAATAAGAGATATAACGCGAATCGAAGACAGAGAATTAAGGCAAATATACTTCTATACTTCTTTCGAATTAGTTTTCGGAAAACCTAGTAGATTTCCACAAAATTTAAACAGCCAAGTAGATCCAATCTACAATTTCGATAACTATCCTCTTGAACTAAAATATAGGTTGCAAACGGCATGGAATGATGCTAGAGAAAACTTGGTGAAGGCAAAATTGAAAAAAAAGAGATTTTCGACAAAAAAAAATGTAATGAAATAAACTATAAAGTAGGAGATAAGGTGCTCTTGAATAATAAGAACATTGACAATAAACTTGACCCCCTGTTTAACGGTCCCTACGAAATAGTTGAAGTGCGAAACCCGAACATTATTGTGAAAACGGACAAGAACAAACTCAAAGAAGTACACAAGAACAGAGTGAAACCGTATTTCTCATAGCAAGTAATAATTACTGAACAGTGCTAGAATTAAGAGACTGATGTAATTTTTAATTAGGAAAATACTGTATTAAACCTTTTAGATGTAAGATCCATTGAGATTATGAAACGTATTATGTATATATAGATATTGAGCTATAGATAAGTCAAAAAAAAAAAAAATTTTATATTTGTATAGAAAAATTTTTTCTCTCAAAGAGGAAAGGTGTAGTATGTATCAGTATGAAGAACCTGTATATTTTCATACTTGAGACGACAAGGACCGTATAACCAAACACCATCTTAAAATATAAATATATTTACTATGTTTACCCTTGTCGATCGTGTTGTATTTATCAACTCGCAAGGTTGTTGTGAATATACAATATAAATAGTAAATATATATCATGTCGCTAGATACATAAAGAAGTAAGAATGATCTTATTGAATGGTAGTCTGTAATTCATTCATTTTGATGCTCACATTTTTGAATTACATCATGTGAGTTTTCATCTGTGATCAGTACAGTGTGCAGTAAGAAATAAATACCCTTTGATGAGTCTGGAGAGTATTAATTAACCATTCCTTCAACTGTATAACGATTGACCGAACCTACCCTAGCTGGGTACATCACATAGTGGTTGAAGTGTAGAAGCTAAGTATTTAGTAAGATGATGAGTCGCATGTGAAGAATTCTTTCCACTTCATCGAAACCTTAAGAACGTATCAAATCCATGAGTCAGACATTTTTGTCAGTTTTAACGTCGTATCTATCTTCACCAATATTCCACTCAAAGAGTCCCTTGAAATACTGGAGACCAAACATCACATACCCCAGGATATATTGACCCTTATAAACCATTGCATGTCGAACACGTACTTCCTCTTTCAAGGTACATTTTACAAACAGGTGAAAGGTGCACCCATGGGATCTTCACTTTCCCTAGCCATCGCTGATATTTACATGGAAGATTTTGAAACCAACTCCATCGAATCGTTCCACCTGAAACCTACTTGCTGGCTTCGATATGTGGACGATGTCTTCGTCATATGGCCACATGGACCCGAAACTCTCCAAGACTTCTTTGATCATCTGAATAATATAAATATCCATGTCAAATTCACTATGGAAGTTGAAACCAACAACTCACTCCCTTTTCTTGATGTCCTCGTAGTGAAATCCAACATTTCCTTCACACACATGATTTACAGAAAACCAACCCAGACAAACCGCTACCTGAATGCAAATTCACACCATCTTCCGTCTCAAATCAACTCCGTATTGAACTTCTTAATCCATAGATTCATAAAACTGTCAGATAGCCTACACATTCCAGAAGAAATCAACATCCTTCAGAACGCCCTACAACAGAATGGCTACAACAGTCAACAAGTTCAGAAAGCCATCAACCGACATCGGACCCATACACAACAACCCAAAAATCCTCCAGAAAATTTCCCTCATAAAGCTTTTCTACCTTTTATCAAAGGTGTCACTGACAAAATCAGTCGCATACTACGAAAACAGAATATAAAAACAGTTTTCACAGCCGATAACAAAATTTCCAAATTTCTTCGAACTCCAAAGGATACGATCGATAACGAGTCTCAAGGTGTATACGAGATACCATGTTCCGCATGTCCTAGAACATACATAGGACAAACCAACAGACGTATAATAACAGAGTATATGAGCACCAACTCGCAATACGCCAGGGAGATCCAACATCTGCCCTATTCAAACACTACTCTGAAACAGGACATAACGTTGATTTTGAGGGATGTAAGACCATCTCTGCAGAGAGAACTCTCACATGTAGGATAATCCGTGAAGCACTCGAGATCGAAAAACGACCCAATTGCCTCAACAAACGGGATGATGGTCAAAGATTGCCCAACACTTGGAAACCTTTTATTTCCCGTCTCATGGCAACACATCGATCGATAACTCAGCCCCCATCAACAACCCGATCGACAGTTCAGCCTCATACCACCCGTACCAGGCTCTCAGTTGCCACTCGTTCGATAACAACCCGATGGATGACTCGAAGTCACGTGACAACAACACCACCGGTTCCTGCACAATCGATAACAACTCGATCGACAACAAACCGATCGACAACAACTCGATCAATAACAACTCGATCGATAACAACTCGATCAATGACTGGAGGCTGCCTAACAACTACGCAACCGGCTCCTGCGCAACCTCCATCACGTGGGTCACCCCCTTCTACTATAAATACTGGACCTCTCGTGGTTAACATTCAGTTGCCTCCACAGATTACGGATAACATAGATAGAACACTCGCCTTCCCCCACCCGAAATTAAGTTTTAGTTCTTGGCCCACGCGCTTGGAACCGCTGCAAGTCATTTGTTTACGTTTGGTTTGCTCTTGCAATATTATTTTAACCTAGAAGCTGAAAATGGACGTTTGTCATTGAAGTTGTTCAAGTAAGTACAATTTAGTACGCCGTAGAAATTCATTTGAAGAAAAAAATATATACTTCCAAATTTCGAGGTAAGTGCTTCAATCTAACAAGTTTCAATTAAATAAATAATGCATATATTATTTTATCAGAATGCCTAAAATAAAGAAATGTTGTGTACAAGGATGTACCGATAAGACAAGTACAAGACATCGTTTCCCTATGAGTGATTTGGATTTATTCGATAACTGGCTCCAAATTATCCAACCAATAAATTGGCAACAATTGAGTAGGCATCGAATTTATGAAGGTTATTTTGTGTGCCATTCACATTTTGATAAAAAATATCATTTTCCAGGAAGCCGTCGTGGTCTCACTTGTAATGCCATACCTACAATCGGTATTCCAGGTAATTTTATCGAATTTTTCAATTTTATTCATATTTAAATCCCTTAAATTTTTTTTTTCATTTGTACTGCCCAATGTCAAAATGGAGCTGTAACTTGTAGTTCATTCTGATTTAAATGATGCTTAGGATTAGACATTAGATTCATTTTAGTAAAAGTCGTAGGAAGGAAAGTATCACTTTCCAGGAAACCATCATTGTCTTAAATGTAATGGCATACGTACAACAGTATTCCAGGTAATTTTATCGAATTACTCAATTTTAGTCATATTTAAACCCCTTAAATTTTTGTTCCATGTGTACTGTCCAATGGAGCTGTAGTATATTCTGGTTTAAACGATACTAACAATTAGGCATGGGGTGAGTTGCAAAAATGAAGAACTACTTGTATGATGATTTATTCTTCAAATTTCTACTTGACTTATTAATCAAGATCCATCTTTATTTTAAAATGATACTGAAACTATTTTTTTTTTCTTTTCAGATATTAAATACAAATGCAGTTTACCTTCTGAAGCAGCAGACACTGCCGAATTAATTTTATTTCTGGATAAATTATTCGATTCTCTCAATGTATCGAAGATTCGAAATACACAGGGTAAGTTTTTGAAGGAACCAATAACCACAAAATCGGAACATGAAATATTTTGGAAAAAATCAATAAAAATTTTTGAAAACATGTATTTCTATGATGAAAAAAAACAAAAAAATGTGGTGGTACCTACCATAAAAAATTTTATTTGGACTTTAAAAGCTTTCGTTTACCTTAAGAGGAGGTTGTTAACTGAAAAAAAATTCAAGTCTATCTTGACTGGTGCTTTCAATCAAGATTGCCTTGAAAATTTTTTCAGTTATATCCGAGGGCATGGTGTAAGGAACACTAATCCAAATATTGGCCAGTTTATGTCCTCTTTCAAATGCCTTACTTTGAATAACTTCATGTCCTCCCATTCTGTAGGTTCCAACTGTGAAGAGGATTTAACATCACATTGTTTGGATAATCTAAAATCATTTGTTTTATCAGAATTTCCTTTACCTCAAAATGTTGTGCTTGAAGATTTAAATATAGTTATTCCGAAATTAATAGTCCTTGAACAAAAATCAAAATTTAGTAGTTAGTTCCTTCTAACTTCCCCTAGTGAAGAATTTATTGATCCTATAAAAATAGGGGCAAAAAGGATCTTTGATACAAAGAGAAAAAAGAAATGATTTATTTATTCAATTCTATATTTATTTATTTATTTATATATTTATTCATATATTTATTTATTCAAATTAATTTATTCATGTTATTCATTTTTGTTGAAAGTAATTTTATTATTGTTGAAACTAATTTATTCTTTTATTGTTTGAACTAATTTATTTATTTAATGTTGATGCTCCTTTATTATTTCAATGTTGATTTATTTATACATATATTGTTTATTTTTTGTTGATTTTTTTATTTTTGTTTACTGCTAATAAATTATATGTTTATTCTACTATCGACTTTTATTTGCACAAAATGTAATATCATCACATATTATACCAGTTATTTATAAAAAAATTCAAATGGTTTTTGGTCATCATAGCACCAAACTCCATTTGGATTGCTTAATATTTCGTTAATAAATTCAAAACAAGTATAGGAAAACCAGTCACTTCAAATTTCCCGCGTTTGTCGAGTTTGTTCTTGGCCCATCCACCAGGGGGAGTTAATTTCAAATGATTCTACTTTAGGTAGGGGAGTGTCCCATCTATGATATCCGTAATCTGTGGTTGCCTTCGAAGGACGGAAGATAACCACATCTACGAGAATACTCTTGTTGATGATATCTGGGGAGTAGGCAGATTGAGACCCCGGCGTAAAGTCAACGGTTCTTGAGAATGGCTCCATAATCGGAGCCGAAACGTTGAACACGCTAAAATATTAGACGCGGTCCAATCCGGAACACACAAAGTTCAAATATATATACAGGGTGTTTCCTAAACATGCGGCAAAAATTCAGGGGGTTGTTCCTTGGACTATTCTAAGAATATTTTGTCCTTTGATGATTTTTGAAAAACCTATTTGTTTCGAAGATATAGGGGAAACAAAATTTCAGATAATAACATTTTATTATGAAAATTACATGAAAATTCAACTCAACCTACAAAAACTGTTGAAAATGACCACCTCTAGCCAGCATACAATCATCCAATCTTCTCCTCATTGACTGCCGAACCCTTTCAAAAACACCAGGATCATTTCTTATTAAGTTACACCCAGCAATGATCCGATTTCGCAAGTCTTCCACATTTTCTACTGGAGTGGTATAAACTAATGATTTTAGATGGCCCCTTTAGTCAAAAAACTGGCCGTTTTTAGTAATTGGAATGTTGTTAAACAAATTTAAAAATAAATTGTACCTACTTAGTGAACACAGTGCAGTACGCATTTTTATTTGAACTATTATTAATTTTAAAAATATGAAAAATGTTGTTCGCCCTGTATCTTCGAAACAAAGAGGTTTTTCAAAAATCATCCAAGGACAAAACATGCTTAAAATAGTCCAAGGAACAACCCCCTGAATTTTTGCCGCATGTTTGGGAAACACCCTGTATATATATGTATATATATATCAACAATTTTAATTCCCAATATACAACAATAGTTATAAGTTAGATAAGGGGTGTGGGAAAATTGATAAGTGTTATAATGTCACTCTTCTTTATTTCATTTAGTCGACGTTTCGATCCCGATGGGGACCTTCTTCAGGACTCTACAATAGCAATAAAAAACAGTCAAAATAAGGCAATCACAAAACATGTAAAAATAGTACATACCGAAATACAGAGTTGTAAAGATCTTATTTGAACACAAATCAATAGCTCTCAAGAAAGCAACTAACAAGAACATCAACAACTTCAGCGAAAAAAGATCTGATACTTCGTTAGTAAAGGAGTAGAAATCAATTATAATAAGTAAATAAGGTAAACAGAATAATCATCAAAATGAGAGGTTGTCAAAAATGTTGTCAACCAGACTTGCCACAAAATACACGCACATGACAGATGAAACATAGAGTAGCATTAAATCACATTGGTCGCAGTAATTCACTCTCACCGAACTCAGAACAAATGCGATTTTTTTGAAAGATTCCATGAACCGAAACCAATCCCCTCTCACAGAAATGGCCTAGAACACAGAATTCATTTTCACGTTATCCCTACGACTGCTGAACTTGTTGAAATTCTTTCTGTATGTGATCCATCCAATTCTCTCCCACCGAACTGGTCATAATGAATCAAATAAGAATAGATGGAGCTGATATTATTATCATCTTAATGATAGACTGTCAGATGAGGGAAAGAACATCAAACGTTCCCAAGCTGTTAATATTATCACAAACTACATCAAACCTGGAAAAAGGACTAATAATGTTTTCCAGAGAGAATTTTACCACTGTAAGAGATACCTAAGTGAACATCAAGAATTGCTTGTGTTACGGGCTGATAAAGGCAATGTTACGGTTTTGATGGATAAGGATCAGTACATAGAGCTCTCCAACGAAATTTTACTTAATGAACAATATTACCAACTTCTTACTAACAGAGATCCAACCGTTACAATACAAGGTAAATGTAATGCATTGATTAAACGATGGGTCAGTGAGGGCCACATAACACAAATACAAGGTAAATCACTGTACATTTACAATTCAGTTCCAGCTAGATTCTACGGTTTACCAAAAATCCACAAACCCATTCTTGCCTTGAGACCAATAATATGATCTGTTAACACCCCCACATCCAAACTGTCAGTTTTTGTTTCAGACATCCTGTCTAAATGTCTTTCTTCTACCAGAAGTAGATATTTTATTGAAGATTCCTTTGCTTTTGCCCAGTATGTGAATGATTTCCAGTTACCTGTTGATTATGTCCTGATCAGCCTGGACGTTGTATCTCTTTTCACCAACATTCCTGTCGAGTTGGCAGTTTCAGCTGTTGAGAACAAGTGGGATACTATCAGAAACCACACAAGTCTACCAAAAGAAGAATTCATCCATGCCATCAAGTTCCTGTTTTCTTCAAACTATTTTCTTTTTAATGGTAGGTTCTTCAAGCAGGTGCTCGGTTCCCCTATGGGTTCCAACTTCAGTCCATCCATTGCTGAATTAGTAATGGATTTCCTTCTGGACGGCATTCTTGTTAGTATTCCTTTTCACATTCCTTTCATCAAGAAATATGTTGATGATCTAATATGTGCTGTACCTAAAGACCAGGTTGCTTTCGTTCTAGACAAGTTTAACAGTGAACATGAAAGTATACAGTTTACTTTGGAGGAAGAAACAGCGAATGGAGTCCCATTCCTGGATACAAGGGTGATTCGAACACTGGAAAATAGGCTGATTCTGGATTGGTACCGAAAACCAACAAGTTCAGGGAGATACATACACTATTTTTCTAATCATTCTTATGGACAAAAGGTAAACATGATTTTAGGATTGAAGAATCGCATAGAAAAGGTTGCCCATCCAAGTCTAAGGCGGCAGAATCTGAGGTTGTTGGTACAGTTGATGCTAGAGAATGGATACCCAAAAAAGTTATTGTCCAGACTGATTTATAATACCACTCCTTCAACACGGCCAACAAATGGAGAGAGGAGCGCATCCACCACTGTGGACACTGAGAACACGGGTAGAATTCTTTACTTGTCTATTCCCCTAATTAATGGTATGACAAACGCATTAATTAACCTCTTAAAGACCACAGAAATTATGTTGATTCAGAAATCTTATTTTAAAATTGACAGATTATACAGTCGAGTGAAAGATAGGATGACTGTTGATAACATGAGTGGTGTGGTATATTGTATTCCTTGTTCAATATGCAGTGAGGTGTACATTGGTCAGACGTCTCAGCTTCTGAAGAGAAGGATTGCTCAACACAAAAGCGACATCAAGAATTCAAGTAAGATTTGTGCCCTAGCAGACCATACCTGGGACAAAGATCATCCAATGAATTATGATTCCACCGAAATCCTAGAATTTGAAGTTAGTGGAAGAAAAAGATGTTTCTTAGAGATGTATCATATTAAACGTCAAACCTGTTCGATGAACTACAGAAGGGATGTAAATAATATCAGCTCCATCTATTCTTATTTGATTCATTATCACCAGTTCGGTGGGAGAGAATTGGATGGATCACATACAGAAAGAATTTCAACAAGTTCAGCAGTCGTAGGGATAACGTGAAAATGAATTCTGTGTTCTAGGCCATTTCTGTGAGAGGGGATTGGTTTCGGTTCATGGAATCTTTCAAAAAAATCGCATTTGTTCTGAGTTCGGTGAGAGTGAATTACTGCGACCAATGTGATTTAATGCTACTCTATGTTTCATCTGTCATGTGCGTGTATTTTGTGGCAAGTCTGGTTGACAACATTTTTGACAACCTCTCATTTTGATGATTATTCTGTTTACCTTATTTACTTATTATAATTGATTTCTACTCCTTTACTAACGAAGTATCAGATCTTTTTTCGCTGAAGTTGTTGATGTTCTTGTTAGTTGCTTTCTTGAGAGCTATTGATTTGTGTTCAAATAAGATCTTTATAACTCTGTATATCGGTATGTACTATTTTCACATGTTTTGTGATTGCCTTATTTTGACTGTTTTTTATTGCTATTGTAGAGTCCTGAAGAAGGTCCCCATCGGGATCGAAACGTCGACTAAATGAAATAAAGAAGAGTGACATTATAACACTTATCAATTTTCCCACACCCCTTATCTAACTTATAACAATATATATATATATATATATATATATATATATATATATATATATATATATATATATATATATATATATATATTTTTTTTTTTTTTTTTTAATCACCTTAATAGGGTTTGGCTGTCGATAATGCCGGATCGGTCGGATCAAGACATTTATCAGCTGGTGGTCAGGAAACTTCGGACTATTCGGGTGGTTCATAAGATGACCTCCTTCTGCGCTTTTTCAATCAGTTTTTCGTCAAGTCCCAGCCTTTTCGTGTTTTCCGCCAGATGCTTTTCAACAAGTCCATTGGTGGTGATGATGAGAGGAAGAATTGTTGTTGAGGTAAGATGGTTTATTTCCTTCAGCTCAAAAGCGAGGTCATGATATTTGACATTTTTTTCAGTATATATATATATATATATATATATATATATATATATATATATATATATATATATATATATATATTATTACCCTACAACGGTGATTAAAAAAAAAAATATATATACAACAAACAACATACAAATATAACACAAACATTGCAGAAAAGACAACATGTTAAAACGCACCGAAATGCTGTAATGTAGGTCAGATTCCAATATCAATTTCAGTAGCGATATTTCCGCAAGGTAGCTACTATTGGAATTCATTGTTGAATTACCAATAATGTGTTACTATGTCGTCAATGATAATTTGTAAACTATATTCTCATATATAAATATGCATATAAGCCGATATAGGCAGTTCCATAAGAAATGTGCTAGAGAGTTCTAGATTCGACATTACTGTTTCTTCACACGATAACTTGTGTATCTCGTGTAATGTAAAATTTGGTGATACCATGAATAAACCTCATCTGTTACTCCCTTGAGTGTGTGTCTTATTTCACCCTGCATGAACGATAAGACTGGTACCTGGTAAGAACATCACATGGCGATCCTGCCAGTCCCATGCAGATTTGGTTGATAGAAAAAGGCATACTACCTACACCCAAGACGACATCACAGCTAAAACATGGGTTCTTCTAAATCTAAAGAAGAAGAGGTCATCATCACCCAAGCAGGCAACAGCGGAGGCGCTACCAACAGGCTGAAAGAGTGGACGACCTCAGAACTTTTGGGAATTGCAGCTTTCGTGATGGTATGTGTAGGAATTGCGTACTTCTGTTACAGGCAAGCCATGAAGTCCATAAGGAAGAAAATACACAGGGAGATACGAAGAAGCCAAGAGTTGGTATGACTTAAAAAACAATCATAAATTCTTATTGTTTTTTATTTTGGTGATTTTATGGACTCTTATTTCTTATTTTTATATTTGATGAATTTGATTATTATATGGATAAAATTGAGGAATTAAATAATATAGTTAGGAAATTTTTGGATAACATTAATAAAGAACCGAAAGAGCGTAGGGAGCGTTTAGATAGGAATGAAAAATTGTTGTGTGATTTGAATAAGTTAGATAATCAATTTGCAAGAATAATAAAACATTCAAATAGCACTGACCCAGATTTTCTCGAGCTTTTTGAAAAGCATTCTGAACAAATAAGAGCTTCACTCAAAAATGCAAAGGATATATTGAACCAAAGAATTCTAATTATAAATAGTTCAAAAAATTCTGTGAAAATGGGAGAAAAATTTGATTTGAGGACTGCTGTTTCTTTATTGCCGTCTATTGACAGCACTGAGGATTCAGTAAAACAATTGATCGATTCTATAGAATTATACAACGATCTGTTAGAAGAATCAGAAAAAATGAAATTAATTAATTATTTTCTTAAAATCAAATTGACTCAAAACGCAAAATTAAGATTAAGACGGGATTATCGGAAAGTTGATGAATTGGTGTTAGATATGAAAAATTTTCTTTTAACTAAAAAATCACCTGCAGCCCTTTCTACCCAGTTACACAATGTTAGACAAGAAGGTAAATCGATCGAGGAGTTCGCTAAATTAGTAGAACAACTCTCTTTAGACCTAACTATTTCGCAAGCTGATAATGATAGCGCAGCTTTAGATGTTTTAAGGCAAGTAAATGAAAAAATTGCGATAAACACTTTTGCCAATGGTTTGAGAAATTCCGAGATAAGAACTATTATAAAAGCGAGAAACTACTCAAATTTAAAGGATGCTATAGCTTCAGCCAAAGAGGAAGAGTTAGTGAAAAATTCTTATCAAACGTCTAATCCTAAATTATTTCATTTCAGGCAGAGAAATTCCACACACAATCAAAATAAATATAGGTCAGGTAGACGCTATTCAGAAAATAACAATCGTAGGCAAAAATTCAACCCGAATCATACTACGAAAGAAGGTCGCGGTCGTCGCTCTAATTACAATAACAATAGGAATAATAGGAATTCGAAATCTCATCAAGTTTATATGACAAAATCGGACGATGAAGAAATGCAAAACGCCGACAAAAAGTTTTTTCGTTCCTAACGTAAACTATAATATGAATGCTTTGAACTTTGTTGAGGTCAAGTATGGCAAAAATGAATTAAATTTTTTAATTGATACAGGTGCTAGCATCAGCTGCATATTTTCAGAATATTTGCAGAAGGGAGAATACATAGATACTTCAGGAAAAATAAATATCAAAGGTATTGCCGGATCCACATCTTCCATGGGTTCCGCAAATATTTCATTGATTATAAGTAATAAAAATTTTCCTCACCATTTTTCTGTGCTTAAATCATTTGATCTTAGTATTCATGGTATACTAGGCTCAGATTTTTTGAATAAATATAAAGCTATCATTGATTATGAAAAATTTTTAATAACATTGCATAATGATAACGATGAAATTAGTGTCCCCATGAAATCAAAGGTGGAATATTGTACTATTATACCTCCCAGATGCGAAATAATTCATTATTGTTATACCGATGAAACAGAGGATTGTGTTATTTTGAACGAACAAATTAGCAATGGAGTGATTATTGCAAGTACGATTGCAAAACCTAAAGCAAATAAAATTCCAGTCAGAATATTAAACGTGAATGAAAGAGAGATAAAAATCAAGAATTTTCAATTAAAACTTGAAATTCTTTCAAATTTCGAAGTACTAAATTATGGTCGAAATTATATATCGGTAGAAAGAGTAGATGAAGTGTTGGATTCAGTTAATATGAAGTCATTGAATGAAGAAGAAAAAATATCTATCCAGAAAATTTGTGCTAAATATGCGGATGTTTTTCATCTTGAAGGAGACCCTCTAACAGTTACTAATTTATATCGACAAAAAATTTTACTCAAACCTGAAGCGCAACCCGTATATGTAAAACCATACAGGTTACCACACTCACAGAAAAGTGAGATTCATAAACAAGTCGACAAAATGTTGCAAGATGGAATCATAGAAGAAGCAAAATCAGAATGGTCATCACCATTATTGATTGTACCAAAGAAACCGGATAAAAATGGAGTTAAAAAATTCAGAGTAGTTTTAGATTATAGGTTATTGAATAAGCAAATCAAGGATGATAAATTTCCTTTACCGAACATAACTGAAATCTTGGATTCCTTATCAGGAGCAATGTATTTTTCCCATCTAGATTTAGCCCAAGGATATTACCAATTAGAATTACATCCCGACAGTAGACCATATACAGCTTTCACTACAGAAAGAGGTCAATATCAAATGAAAAGATTAGGAATGGGTTTAAAAACGAGTCCCAGTGCATTTTCAAGACTCATGACAATAGCTATGTCAGGCTTAAATTATGATTCATGTTTTATATATTTAGATGATTTAATAGTTTTTGGACATTCTTTGCAAAATCATAATCAAAATCTTTTGAAAGTTTTACATCGTTTGAGAAAAGTCAATTTGAAATTAAATCCCATCAAATGTGAATTTTTGAAAAAAGAAATATTATATCTAGGTCATATCATTTCAGATAAAGGTATATCTCCAGATCCTGAAAAGATTTCCGCTATTTCAAAATATCCTGTACCAAAAAATTCTGACGAAGCGAAACGGTTTGTGGCATTGACAAATTATTACAGAAAATTTATCAGAAATTTCGCCGCAATTGCACAACCTTTGAATGACTTGTCCCGCAAAGGAAAAGTTTTTCAATGGAACGAAGATTGCGAAAAGGCATTTCAAACTTTAAGAACGGTTTTGCAAAAAGCACCATTCCTACAATATCCAGACTTTTCAGAAAGTAATGAGTTTATCCTTAGGACAGATGCAAGTGGATTTGCTTTAGGCTCAATCTTATCAAATTCTAATGACCATCCAATTGCTTATGCTTCAAGAAGTTTAAATTCAGCAGAAAAGAATTATTGCACAATTGAGAAAGAGCTTTTGGCAATTATTTGGTCAGTAAAACATTTTAGGCCATATTTATTTGGAAGGAAGTTTAAAATCTTAACGGATCACCGTCCACTAATTTACTTATTCAATATGACAAACCCATCTAGCAGATTAACGAAATTCAGATTAATATTAGAAGAATATGACTTTTCGGTACATTACGTCAAAGGTTCGGAAAATGTTACCGCCGATGCATTGTCGAGAATAAAATTAGAATCAGAAGACCTGAAAGAAATACAAAATCGTTCAATCGAAAAATTAAATGTCATAACAAGATCTCATTCAAAAAAAGAAAAACCTAGCGAACAATCCCAGACGAATATTTCACTCGAAAGGACTGATCACCCTGTTGTAGTCGAAGTATTGAAACGTCCAGTAGAAAGTGTAGAGTTGAGGCCACTTTCTAATGAAGAATTTTCCAAATTGAAAATAAATCAACACAAAATTCAGTATAACAATTTAGTATACGATGTGAATTCACATATTATTTATTTAAACCAGAATATCCGATCAACGCATGACTTAGGTATATCGTTGAGGAATCTGGAAGAATTGTGCACAAGAAATAATATTAAAGAATTATGTTTACTGAAGAGCTCGCATAATATTCAATTTTTAAATGTGTTGATGAAATACGAAAATCAAATTTTAGGGAAATCTTTAACGATAAACATTGTTAGAAATGTGAAACGGATTGAAAGTAGAGAAATGAGACAAATAATTTTGAATGACTATCATATGTTACCTACAGGAGGACATGCAGGTATAAACCGCATGTACAATAACATAAAAAGGGAATACTTTTGGAATGGCTTGAAAGAAGACGTTCAAAATTTTGTGAAGAAGTGTGATGATTGCCAAAGGTATAAATATTCCTTACCGCGGAAGGAACCAATGACAATTACTTCAACAGCATCTTCTGCATTTCAAAAAATATTTTTAGATTTGGTAGGGCCGTTACCCATCGATATTAACGAAAATAAATATATCCTTACGATTCAGTGTGATCTCACTAAGTTCATTGAGGGATATCCATTGCTGAATAAATAGGCTAAAACAGTTGCAAAAGCTTTCATAGAAAATTTTGTACTTAGATATGGTATACCCTCTGAAGTTGTTACGGATCAAGGTACGGAATTTTTAGCTAAAGTTTTCAGGGAATCGTGCGAGTTGCTTCATATTAGTCATCTGAATTCAACAGCTCATCACCACGAAACTCTAGGTATGATTGAAAACTCACATAAACACTTAGGAGCTTATCTCCGTATGCGTGCAAATGAAGAAAGTAATAATTGGAGTAATTGGGTACCCTTTTGGTGTTTTTCATATAACAATACCGTGAATTCATCCACTCTCTATACTCCTTATGAACTTGTTTTTTGGAAAACCTAGTAGAATTCCACAAAATATCGAAAACCAAATCGATCCCATATACAATTTCGATAATTATCCCATTGAATTGAAATACAGATTGCAAAAAGCTTGGAAAGATGCAAGAGAAAATTTGGTGAAGGTAAAAATCAAAAGGAAACAGACTTTTGATAGAAATTGTAAGAAAGTTGATTACAAAATAGGCGATAAGGTACTTTTAGAAAACAAGAATATTGAAAATAAATTGGACGCTTTGTTCAGCGGTCCATACGAAATAATTGACGTCAAGAATTCTAATGTAGTGTTGAAAAAAGACAATAAAGTGAAAGAAGTGCATAAGAACATGATTAAACCGTATTTTTTTTAATAGGCATGTCATAGATAATAATAGTATTAGTAATAGTATATGTAAATAGGAAATTAAGGGAATTTAGTAATATAGCTTTAAGATAATGTATATAGTTAAGTGTAAGCCTTAGATAGAAATTTTTTTTTTTATTAACAAAGAAAAAAATTTTTTTTTCAAGCGGGGGAGGTGTAATGTAGGTCAGATTCCAATATCAATTTCAGTAGCGATATTTCCGCAAGGTAGCTACTATTGGAATTCATTGTTGAATTACCAATAATGTGTTACTATGTCGTCAATGATAATTTGTAAACTATATTCTCATATATAAATATGCATATAAGCCGATATAGGCAGTTCCATAAGAAATGTGCTAGAGAGTTCTAGATTCGACATTACTGTTTCTTCACACGATAACTTGTGTATCTCGTGTAATGTAAAATTTGGTGATACCATGAATAAACCTCATCTGTTACTCCCTTGAGTGTGTGTCTTATTTCACCCTGCATGAACGATAAGACTGGTACCTGGTAAGAACATCACAATGCGAAGAGTTACCAGATCTTAAGTTGCACTGAATCTTATACAGATTTGGAGGAAAAATTATTTTTGAACACAAAATAGTCTTTAATACAATAACGTCTTTGATATCACACACTTCTTTATTCTCTTGAAAACTTCTTTTTGAAAAACTTCCTTCATTCATCTGACAACTGCGTAAAAACGAAAGGGGTTAGGTCGGGTTCATAGAACATCATAGATCTTCAACTGACATTCGAGAACATAGAACTTGAGATCAACAACTCACTCTCACTAAGTTGGTTTGAATGTATTAGATATGAATAAATGTTGCTTATTTTCTCTATATCCTTTCTGTAGTTCATGGAATTTTCATGTCGCTTAATGTGAATCATCTCCAGGAAACATCTTTTTCTCATATTCTCCTCGCACTCCAAGACTATCTTCGAATCATAGTCCATTCGATGGTCAACTGATCTTACATGTTCTGCCAGTGCACATATCTTTCTAGGATTCTTAATGTCGCTAATATGTTGGGTTATTCTTCTTTTAAGTTGTTGGGATGTTTGTCCGATATACACCTCATCACAATTTTGACAGGGTATTCTGTATACAACACAGCTTTTCTTTTCAGTTTCCATCCTATCTTTCAAATTACTATAAAGTCTCTTTAATTTAAATTCAGTTCTAGGTATCACTTTGATATTATCAGTTTTTAATAAGTTTATTAAGGATTTTGTCATTACATTAATCAGTGGAATGGAAGTAAATATAATTCTCTGATCTAAATTGGTGGATGCGATTTCATCGTTATTCTGTGGCTCTCCAGAATTCGATGAATTGTGTATCAATTTCTTCAAGAGGTTCTTGGGGTAACCATTTTCAAGCATCAACTGATTCCTTGTTACTGCTCCATTTGACAAAAAAGACGAATTGTATTGCCCTGATTTCTGGCCAAAAAATGTTGGAATAAAACGATATAACTTCAATATTCAAAAAAACTATCTCAGCCAACAGCCATCACAAACATTTTAAAAGTTCCAAGAGAAGATACTTATCATCATAGAGAAAAAACTTCTGATTTGGAGATGCTTTTTCTCAATATACGCAGCTTGGTAAGAAAACACGATGAGTTAGAACTACTAATTATGGATAAAAAATTCGATTTTATATTTATTTGTGAACATTGGATATCTGAACAAAACATATCCCAATATAATTTACCAAATTACGAAATAGCCAATTATTTTTGTCGCAAAACATCGTCTGGAGGTGGCGTTATTATATATATTGGAAATATCTACAGTTTCAAGAAAATTCCTGACTTGGAGAACATTTCTGTTGAGAAGCATTTTGAGATCACGGGAGTTGAAATCCAGGATCTAAACATCATAATTGTTTGTATGTACAGATCTCCAAATGGTATGTTGAGTATTTTTTTCGATAGTTTAAATCATGTACTGGAAATATTATCTACAAAAAAAGCACCGGCTTTTATTTTCGGCGATTTCAATATCGATTTACTAATTAACGATCCAATTTCGCTCGAATTCTCTCAGTTGATAACATCCTATGTTTCTTAATAAATGAGGCAACTAGGATATAAAAAAAACTAAGAGTAGTTGCTTGGATAATTGCATCACAAACAGTAGTGATCCTTGTAGGTATTCATTATGGGACACTTATATGTCAGATCATATGGCTGTATCGGTAACATGCGAAAATAAATGGCAAGATAAGATGAAAAATAATCATACTTTTGTTCAATATTTTAGACCCATATGTGAAGAAAACATCGCATTATGTATTACACTCTTGAAAGAGGTTGACTGGCATTATATGTTGGATTCATCCGCAGATGTTAATGAGGTTTTCGATAATTTTTTTGATGAGTTCATGTTGATTTTCAATAGATGTTTTCCGAGAAAAAGTAAGACAGTCCATGTTAAAAATAAAGACAAGAAATGGTTTAATTATGAATTGAAAAAATGTAGAGATAATTTGAATTTGTTGGTTTCTTTTAATCAGAGCCACGAAAAAATAGATTTAACAAATTACATCACTGACTATAGAAAATATTACAGACATAAAATATTAAAAACAAAAAAACTTTTCTATTCCGATAAGATCAGAAATAGTATCAATAAACCAAGAACAATATGGGGAATTATAAATAACCAGTCTAAAAAAATAAAGAAGAATAAAACTGCACGTATTACAGCGGAAGAGTTCAACAATTTTTTCGTGAATGTTCCAAAGGAGATAACAACTGCACTCAAGAATTCCAACTCAAACTCTTATAATCCATCGAAATTCATTCATAATAATCATACAATATTCCTTAAGCCGGCTGAAACATGCGAAATCAGCAACATTATAAAGAGTTTGAGTAATAGTACGGCGCTTGATATTTTCGGTTTGAGCAACAAAATTATAAAAAAACTAGAGAAAGGTTTGACAATTCCGCTTACTATAATTATTAATAAGTGTTTCTCTTTTGGTTCATTCCCCGATAGATTGAAAGTCAGTAAAGTCTGTCCAATTTTCAAGGGGGGAGATGAGAATGATAAGAATAACTACCGACCTGTATCCATCACACCAGTTTTCTCAAAGCCTATTGAAATTTGCCTAAGCAATAGATTGATTTCTTTTTTTAGAAAAATGTGACCTACTGTCACCATATCAGTTCGGGTTTCGAAAGAAATTGTCCACTATTGATGCAATTAATGAATTGATGTCCTATGCTGTCGAATGCCTGGAGGGTGGCGAGTCTGCTTGTGCGATATTTTGCGATCTATCCAAAGCGTTCGACTGTGTATCTCACCAGATTCTTTTGGAAAAGCTAGCTTGCTACGGAATAAGGGGAAATGCGCTTAGTCTTATTTCCTGTTTCCTTTCCAATCGTACACAGATTGTTCATTATAAGGGAAGAGTCTCTTTACCTCTAAAAATAATTTTTGGTGTTCTTCAAGGCTCAAATCTTGGCCCACCAATGTTCATCGTATATGTAAATGAACTCCCAAGGTTGTTTCCCCATAAGAGGACAATTCAGTTTGCTGATGACACTACACAGCTCATAAAAGGAGTAAATATTTCCCAACTCAATCAAGAATCCGAAACCGCCCTTCAGAGTTTATCCGACTGGTTTGCCTCTAACAATCTGTCCCTTAACGTGGGAAAAACAAACATAATGACCATTTCCCTAAAAGAACGTCAGGAAGCAAAATGTGTGAAATTCCTAGGGATATATATTGATAATATCTTAAATTGGAAAACACATATCAGAGAATTAACATCAATATTATCTCCACTCACATACCTACTACGTAGACTTACTCTGATATCACCATCTAGTGTTGTTAAGTCCGCATACTACGGACTTTTTCAATCAAGGATTTCATATGGCCTGATGTTCTGGGGGAATTCGACCAATGTGGAACAGGTTTTCAAGATGCAAAAAAGAGCAATTAGGATCATTTCAGGAAGAAAAGCACTCGATAGTTGTAGACCGCTATTCAAAGAACTTAATATATTGCCTCTTCCAGGTCTATATATATATATCAGTCTGTTAATTTTGTAAAAAAAAATATTTTTAAATATACAACGGTAAATAATACTCATAATTATAATACTAGACATGGTGAAAATCTCCTTGGCCCTAGACATCATTTGAGCCTAACACATAAGAGCTACATTCATGAAGCTATAAAATTTTACAATTCTCTCCCGGTATCAATTAGAGAACTGCCATTGGTGAAATTTAGAGGAGCAACAAAAAAACTGATATTGGAGATCTGTCCATACAACATTGAAGAATTCTTTAATAATTTGGAGTGAATGTAGAATTAAAACTAATTTCTTTGTTTCATTTCATCATTGCTTTATAAGGAAATTTTTTTTGTACATTGACGATGCTAAACATATGTGTATGTATTAAAGCAAATAAAGTATTAATAATAATAATAATAATAATAGTTTCAATAAGGGTAGCGGTAGGTGAATTCCTAGCGATTCACCTATCAGGAGAGTTGAATCGACTCCTGCCCACCGCAGATTCCAGGAGCTCCCTGACCCGGGAAGCTGAAACCTGTCGAAGGGTCCCTGTCCAGGGTAACGGACGAAGCCGTGTGGAAAGCAGCTCAAGAATTCTCCCACCGTAGCTCTGCGGATCGTAAAAAGCGATCAAAGGCCGTCTCCCCCACGACACGGGGGAACCCATGAATGATGGTGAATTTGAGGAATAGGAATATAGAGCCGCTGCCTGAGGTTCGTCAGGGCGTGTCTGGAGCCGGCGCTGGACATGACAGTATGCGGGACGTCGGTGACAGAGTGCTTAGGAGACGGACGTCTGTCGAACAAAATGCTACGCCTCCACAATCTCAACATTCTAGGAGAAGAATAACACGAGTTTCTCCGACCGCTGAAGGTGCTGTGCAGGATCCCCAACCAGCACTCACCCAAGCAGGTCTACCAAGAAGACGCATGAAATGGACAAGTTCGATAAATGAAACGATCATGCGCATATACTATGAAGTGACTAATATGGAAGAGGATAAAATAGGCTACCGGCAAAAATTATTTGCAGAATTCGAAAGAAACTATCCCGAACTCCAAGTTTCTGAGCAAAGAGTAGCCGACCAATACCGGGTCATATTGAGAAATAAACTTGTACCCGATGAGAGACTTAACACCATAAAAAATGAAGTCCAACTGAGGCTACAGAATAGAGACCTCACTAACAACGAAAGGACAATTGAAGAAAACTACGAATGTGCTGAAAACCAACAGAACATCAATGCACAAATGAACACTGAGGAACAAAACAACGCAGATGTGATAGCAATAAGTGATGCTCAACGACGGAAAATATATGCTGCACCCGTCGAAAATCCAGAAGAAGACCAAAGAGAACTACTGGAGCGATTATCTGCCACAATGAATAGATGCGTTATAGATTTTGAGGGCACAGATCCATTGAGACGACCGATTCTACCAAAATTGAGGACATCCAAGAAACTATCTCATCTTCTGGTGATGACCAACAAGGAGATTATACCAAAGTATCTTTCTGACTACCATGATCTCGAATCATTACACCTCATCATATACTGTGCAGCATTTTCAATAGCAACAGTGCTAGGTGTGAAGCCAAAACCTAAAAGTCAGCAACCAGCCAGAGAAAAACAACAAAATAAACCACATTGGCAAAAAAGACTAGAAAATAAAGTGCACAGCATCCGCCAAGATATTGGGAGGCTCACCCAATTTTCAAAAGGTTCGCCGTCTAGAAAATTACAAAAAATGGTGAATATAATGATGGATCGTCACCGGCAACATACAACATATGATCCAAACAATGAAAATGCTCAACAAATTTTAGACACACTGAAACAAAAACTTAGTGTGTACTCCGAAAGACTCAGAAGATACAATGAGAGCTATAGAAGAAAACAGGATAATATGATTTTTGAAAACTCCGAAAGAAAATTCTATAGAAAACAACAATATGTCAGCAACACCAGGAAGTTATCCAATCGTCGAGGATATTGAGAATTTTTGGACAGATCAACTGGCTTCACCAACCCCCTACAACTCCCAGGCTGATTGGATAAGAAGTGAAGAGAAATCCTGTGAGACAATAGAACACATGCCGCATAACGCAGTTTCTATAGAAGAATTCCATGAAATATTGAAAAACGCACACAATTGGAAATCACCCGGCCCAGATGGAATCCACAACTTTTGGTTGAAGAAATTTTGGTGTATACACGGCAGGCTAGTTGAAACCATAAATGAGGTTATGAGGAATCCAACGGAAATGCCCAAATTTCTAACAACAGGGACCACTTATCTCCTACCGAAGGATCTGCAACACACAGCGGATCCATCGAAATACAGACCCATTACATGTCTACCAACAATATATAAAATCATCACATCATGTATAGCATCTCGTATCTACAAGCATTGCGAGACAAATAACATAATGACAGCACAGCAGAAAGGATGTTCCAAGAATGCACTAGGATCGAAGGAACTGCTGATCATAGATTCCATCATATGTAACCAAGCCTTCAAAAAACACAGAAATCTTTTTATGACATATTTTGACTATAAGAAGGCCTTCGACTCTATTCCACATGGGTGGCTGACAAAAATTTTGGAAATATACAAGATCGATCCAATTACAATAAACTTTCTGAAGTATGCAATGTGCAACTGGAGAACGAATATCGAACTCTCTACGGCGAACATAACTACTAAAGAGATTCCAATACAGAGGGGAATTTTCCAAGGAGATTCATTGAGTCCCTTATGGTTCTGCTTGCGCTGAACCCCCTTTCTAAACAACTGAATGCTACTGAAAAAGGTTTCAATGTCAAAGGAAATAGAAATACCATTGCACTCAATCATTTGCTATACATGGATGACCTAAAACTTATAACAGGCAACAAAAACCACTTGCAAATTATGGTCAAACTAGTGGAAAATTTTTCGAAAGACGTGGGGATGAAATTCGGATTGGACAAGTGTCGTACGATTAGCGTAGTGCGTGGAAAAATCCAAGATGAACCGATAGCTCTCTCCAATGGACAGGAGATAGAAGCAATGAAATCGGACGATCTTTATAAATACTTAGGAATGAAACAAAACCGACGAATAAACCATCAAAGAATGAAGGAAGACTTAACAACTGAGTTCATTAGGAGAATCAACAAAATTTTAAAAACAAACCTCAACAGCAAGAACATGACGAGAGCCATCAACACATATGCATGTTCAATTCTCACATACTCTTTCGGTATCATTCCATGGAGCAAAACAGATATGGAAAACCTGCAACGCAAAATGAGAACCTTGATGACGAAAGCACACAAGCACCATCCGAAAAGTAGCATTGAGAGGACGACACTGCCGAGGAATAAAGGAGGCAGAGGTCTGCTAGACATCATGGAACTTGCCAATGGTCAAATTGAATGCCTACGAACATACTTCAAAGACAAATCAGGCACGTCAGAGATCTACAAAGTACTGTGTGAAGCAGACGAATCAACACCTTTGCAACTGCACAAGGAGCAATTGTCATACAACCACCAGACAATCCAAGAAAAAATGAAAAGATGGAGAGAAAAGCCCCTACATGGACGACATTTCAACGAGGTGAACCAGGATCATGTCGACATTGAAGCGTCGAACTATTGGCTCACATCAGGTGCGATGTATCCAGAAACGGAAGGATTTCTTTTAGCCATCCAAGATCAAGTGATCTCAACAAGAAATTACTGCAAGCATATCATAAAGGATCGAACTATTACTGACGATCGATGCCGTTATGGGTGTCCAACGAATGAGACAATCCAACATATCACGGGAGGATGTCAAATGTTTGCAGGAAATGAATATAAAGAGAGACACGATGCAGTAGGAAAGATTCTACACCAAGAAATGGCAACTAAATTAACACTAATTCATTCTGAAAAAGTGCCATACTACAAATACCGACCGGAAACCATCCTGGAAAACGAACGCTATAAACTGTACTGGGATCGTACAGTTTTGACTGATAAAACAGTCCCTCACAACAGGCCAGATATATTGCTAGTTGATAAACATCAAGAGGCAGCAATACTCATCGACGTAGCAATACCCAATAACAACAACATGCGTCAAAAAGAGGTCGAAAAAATTTCAAAATATAGGGACCTCGAATTTTAGATAAAGCGCTAGTGGGGAATGATATCAACGAGAACTATTCCAATTATCATCTCAACAACAGAAATAGTACCCAAAAATCTCAAGAGAAATATCAAGCAACTAGGTCTTAGTGAGTATATATGTAATATAATGCAAAAAGCTGTTCTTTTAGGTACTGCAAGGACGGTGAGAAAATTCCTAGGAAGCGAAGGACATGTCCAAGGATCACGTGTGAGAGGACCAGAAGTTCGACGAGAACCAGGGGGACCACAACGACCGGACACGACCGAGCTCTGCCCTTCTGATATTTTAAATATCTGGGATTGAGTGAATGTTCCTCTTAGCGAGGAGTGAGAAGCCGACGGCGAGGAGAAATCCTACGCGTATAGGCAAAAGTCGGTTTCATATTCTTCTCCTTTAGAGTCGGGTGTGATATCTTTTGTATACGATTCTTCAATCCTGTAACCATATTGATTTTTTGTCTCTGAGGGTGGTTGGAAAAATAATGCAAGTATCTACCTGAGCTCGAGGGCTTTCTATACCAATCAAGAATCAGTGTATTGTCAGGTCTTCTAATGACTAGGGTATCTAAAATTATTTCCCGGACTGGGCCGGAAAAGAATCACGTCGTTTGTGTCATTGTGAATATGAAAATCTTGGTAGGTATATTTTTAATAAACTTTACTTTAATACTTTAGCCATTTCATTTTCACAATTATTTCAGTCTGATATTTCGAGAAGAGTAGAAAACATAATATGTTACACTGATAAATTAACTCCAATGTTAAATGTCATATACCTGGAAATATTATTGTCACTTTGACATCGATAAAAAAGGTGCATCGTTTTTTATCGGATGAAAACTTCTCTTCCTCAATATCTATTAAAACTGTCAATTAGTCTGTCATATTTTTGAATTTTAAACATATAGTGCTTTTATTTTGAATCGGTGTGGTAATTATTTAACTTTGTTGATATAAAAACCCAAAAGATGAATCATTTCGGTGAAATTTCGACTGAGAAAATTACGAAAAATATCGAGAAATCTAATCCGCAATCTACAAAAAACACAAAAGCTTCAATCTGGAGATAACTCATGGAGTTTTGTCAAGTTGGAAAGTATGAATTGTCCGATATAATTCCATTACACGAAGTAGCAAATATATTAAAGGATTAGGCCTATAATATGAAAAATAAAAATTGAGATCATTATAAAGAATATGCGGTTGAATCAATTTGTAATTCGACTGCGAAGATGGTACAAGAATAGTTATTTATAATACAAGTGCAGAAGGCATTGATATTCTTCCACGAGTTCAAAATTCAAAAACGAGCCACGAAGTGGCGAGTTTTGGAATGAACGAGTGGTAGAATGAGCCTTCTGTACGAGTATTATACATTATTTTCTCTAATTCATTGCATTTTCATTGAAATTAATGAAATATTTCCATAAATATAATTTAGTGATTTTTGCATTGAAAAATGTTGGTTGGCAGAACTAATTTCTTTTAAGGCAATTTGATGAATTGACAGATAAAGCCGTAGCGGAAAGTTCGGAGTGCCAACATAGAATAATAAAATATAACCATGAAAACTGTGCGTTTCTGATATATTCTCGCACGATTTTGTTCTACAAGATGTGGAAGAATGAACGGAATAACCACAGAATTAGAGAAAAATATTTCTGTGAGTACAATATTAAATTTAATCCTTTTGTCGACATAACTTTTAAAGAAGCTCGTGATGCGAGAAATAGTAAACGGAAAGAATTACAAGCTATTCCAGAAAAAAGGAAGGTATGTTCTGTAGCATTGGACTGGAGAGATATACTGAAAATTGCAAAATTGTGGAATGGAGAAGGAACAGAAGGACTACAAAAAATATTTTTTCATATAGCTTCTTATTAATTAGCTTAGAGGGGAGAAGAAGCTGTAAACTGTAAAATATACCATTTTAAAGAAAAAAAAACCACGATGGAATAGATTTGAATATAAATCAATAAGGCACAACGTGGTTCGAAAAAATTGACCGATATCAAATGGTTAGTAAAAAATGAAATGGATGAAAGTATTTGTACCGTAAGATTTTTAAAATTACCCTTACAAAAAAGAACATCCGATCGACTTTTTTTAACTCCAAACCTCTGTTGGAAAAACATAAATTCTAAAGGTTGGTATGAAAATGTTCCACTAGGTATCAATATGATTTCTACTTGGACCAAAAATCCTGCCACTGAAATTGGACTCGACATCAGAAATAATAAAATTACCAATCATTCAAATCGCGCTAGTACAGTGTCTCGATTAGCAAAAGCAGGAGTAAGGAAACAACAGCTTATAAGGATAACGGGACTCTCATCATCTTCTTCAATTAAACCCTATCCCCAAATGACCATGATCATGAGAATCTTATTAGTTCCTTACGATCCTCGAGTCCAAGAAATCAAAATGAATATTCCACATGTGTGAATACCACGGAAGAAAATTTTAAAATTAGTACACCAAAGGAAACAATTTATAACAGTTGTGTATTTAATAATTGTACTCTCAAATAATCGAATTTTTTTGTATTAAGAAAGATAATTATTATTGTTGTTCATCCATATATTCTGTCGTTAATTTATCTTGCCAAAAAACACTCGAGCTTTTCTTTTATCAGATAAATTTCTCCTTAGGTTGACATGAGTAGTGGCTCCTTAGGTTGACATGGGTAGTGGCTCACAGCTGTGGTTCAAGAATACATGGAAAACGACACGTGTCAATGGAAGAGTCGAGCGAATATTCACGAATTGAACGATTTATCCTAGTTGACACGGGTAGTGAAGCACAAGCGAGGTTAGTTATATGTGGAGATCGACTCGTGTCAACGGGGGAGTTGTGAAACTATTCTCGAAACGGACGGTTGCGAAGGCGGCACGAACGCGGCACGAACGTAAAATGGGATATCAAACATGTTAGATATTTAACGTGTTTCATGGTCTTTGAGCGACCATAGTGGAAGAAGATAAGGGTTATTTTCGATTTTTTTTTTACTGAATTGTGCTGTACTAGGTTTGTGATACATTGTAAATTTATTTTTTGTAACATATGACTTTGGAAAAATTTCCCAAAATATGTTTATTTGGAATCAACGGATGAAATAAATTTCAGATTTTCAGAAATAACTCTCTACTTTTTCTTCAAATAATGAAAATCAGTAAATTATTTGAAAATCTGACAGACATCAGTCAGCTGAAATATATAGCTCATTTATACAGGGTGAGTCTTTGCTTGTACATGTCCGATTCCATTCCATTTGCGAGATATAACTAAAAATTACATTTTTTTTTATGGATTTCCAACAGCCCATATCTTTTCAACCGAGCCTATTCGGAAAAAATGGTAGAGGAAAAAAGTATTTCCTTTGACGTCAGGAATTGCGATCTGCACATTTCGATTTTGATTCTACTGATAAATTTATAGCACAATGAAATTCCACTCATAAAGCAATGTTTATTGATCACCCTGTATGACAGTGCTAATAATGATTTTTGAATTTTCTCTATGAATTAATTATTTGTGATTACGAATTCGAAATAAAATCATAAAGCACATACAGGGTGATCCAATATTTCCGAAAATAGAAAATGTCCGGATCTGGTTTGTTCGCGATTTAAGAAATATTGAAGGAAGGCGATAGTAGGGCCTACATGGACGACATTTCAACGAGGTGAACCAGCATCATGTCGACATTGAAGCGTCGAACTATTGGCTCACATCAGGTGCGATGTATCCAGAAACGGAAGGATTTCTTTTAGCCATCCAAGATCAAGTGATCTCAACAAGAAATTACTGCAAGCATATCATAAAGGATCGAACTATTACTGACGATGGATGCCGTTATGGGTATCCAACGAATGAGACAATCCAACATATCACGGCAGGCTGTCAAATGTTTGCAGGAAATGAATATAAAGAGAGACATGATGCAGTAGGAAAGATATTACACCAAGAAATGGCAACTAAATTAACACTAATTCATTCTGAAAAAGTGCCATACTACAAATTCCGACCGGAAACCATCCTAGAAAACGAACGCTATAAACTGTACTGGGATCGTACAGTTTTGACTGATAAAACAGTCCCTCACAACAGGCCAGATATATTGGTAGTTGATAAACATCAAAAGGCAGCAATACTCATCGACGTAGCAATACCTAATAACAACAACATGTGTCAAAAAGAGGTCGAAAAAATTTCAAAATATAGGGACCTCGAATTTCAGATGAAGCGCCAGTGGGGAATGATATCAACGAGAACAATTCCAATTATCATCTCAACAACAGGAATAGTACCCAAAAATCTCAAGAGAAATATCAAGCAACTAGGACTTAGTGAGTATATATGTAATATAATGCAAAAAGCTGTTCTTTTAGGTTCTACAAGGACGGTGAGAAAATTCCTAGGAAGCGAAGAACAGTTCCAAGGATCGCGTGTAAGAGGACCAAAAGTTCGACGAGAACCAGGGGGACCACAAGGACCGGACAAGACCGAGCTCTACCCTTCTGATATTTCAAATATCTCGGATTGAGTGAATGTTCCTCTTAGGGAGCAGTGAGATGCCGACGGCGAGGAGAAATCCTACGCGTATAGGCAAAAGTCGATAAAAAATAATAATAATAATGTTTATTCAACATAAATAAACATGGTGAGTGACAGAGGTTTTCAATTCTAAAATTAACTAACTGTGCGTAATTATAAATTAACATTTTCTCTTATTTTTAACCTGGGGTTGTACACAACTAAACTTATTTTCTAATCAACACTGATATGGAACAACACAAGACAAATACATTTCAAAATATGTCTTATCGGGTAATATATTTGTCAAATCGGGTAATATATTTCAAATCCGTTATATTATCTTCAACTCAAATTAATTCACAAATCATATAGTGGGTGAGATATCACCTCAGTTAGTGTATGAACTCAGGTTAGTTCATAAATCGGTATAGGTTATACTATTACACATCTATTTTCTACATTTGATTTATCAATGTTTCTGCATATTTCCGGCCTCTTTGTATAATTCAAAATTTTATTTTTTTTTAAACTGCTTGTAATTTCTAGTTTTTGTTAGATCTTTAGGAATCTTCTCATATATGCGCGGTGTAAGATAATGAAAGTACCTTTGTCCTATTCTTTTTTTTTGATCTTGATGTCTGGTAAGTATTATCTTTATTCCTTGTAGTATATGGATGGTTTTTTTTCAATAATATTTTTCCTTCAAAAATATTAATTATTATTTTGAATGTGAAGAGCTGCCTCGTGTCTAGAATTTTAGATGTCTGATATAGTGGTTCACTCGGATGTGTAATTTTCTTGCCATGAATTATTCTCAACATCCATTTTTGCATAATATTAAGGTTCTTGAGATGAACGTCATAAACTCTACCGCATCCCAAGATGCCATAATTAATTTGAGACTGGACCAGGGCATTGAACATTATCATCAAATGTTTAGGGCTTTTCAAATATTTTTTCATCATTCTTATTTTATTCAAAAGTCCTCTAAGTTTTTTAACTACATGACCAATATGTTGATCCCATTTCAAATTCACATCAATTATTATCCCGAGATACTCAATGAATTTTGTCTTTGGAATTTTTATTTCTGGACTTATTTCAAGATGCCCTATTGGACCAGAAGAATATGAAGAAAAGGGCTGGTATTAAGTCTTGTCAAGATTCAAGGTAAGTTTGTTCGCTTGGAACCAATTCTGTATGTCTGAAATCCGTCTCTGCTTTATGTATCAGATCTTCCCATGTATCAGCTCTGTAGTGTATGGCGGTGTCATCTGCAAAGCAAACTATACTGCCCTTACTTGTACATCTGGACAAACTATTAATGTACACTAAAAACAGAAGCGGACCCATGACCGTTCCCTGAGGACTCCGTAATTTACTATCCTTGAAGAGCTCCCATCTCCACCTATATCTACAATCTGTTGGCGATTCGTTAGGTAGCTCTTTAGTAAATCAAGGCTTATGCCGCGGAAACCAGAGTTCCATAGTTTATTAAGAAGCCTCTTATGACAGACAGTGTCAAAGGCTCTGGCGAGATCGACGAATATGCACAAGCTTGGAATTTGTTCATCCAAGCATTCGTATATTTTTCCAATTAAATCTCCTATAGCATCCTCCGTGGATCTACCTTGTCTAAATCCATATTGGCCCTCTTCTAATATGCCTTTGTGCTCCAGAAAATTTAACATCCTTTTTTTCAATATTTTTTCTATTATTTTTGACACATTTGAAATCAATTAAATCGGCATATAGTTGCATATTTCGGTCTTGTTTCCACCTTTATAAAGAGGTTTTATGATGCCTATCTTCAATATGTCCGGAAAAATACCATTTTCAAAACAACAATTGATAACATTGGAAAGGGGTTCGGAGATTTCTTTCTTTATCTGTTTCTGTGTCTCTGAACGAATGCCGTCTATTCCTGGTGACTTTCAATTTTTTGAACTTTTAAGGATATTTTCTACTTCCTTCAGATCTGTAGGTGCAATAAAAAAGTTTCATTTTGAAATTTATCCGTTTCTTCATCATTTTCAATATTTGGAATATTTTTGGCAAATCGTCCTCCTACAGTGCTGTAGTGTTCATTAAATACTTCAGCAGTGTCTTTTCGATTTCCCAAAGAACCCTCTGTTGTTTTTATTATATCAATCCTTGTTGCAGTTTTGATATCATTGCATACTCTATTGGCATAATCCCATAAAGCCTTCGGTTCAGATTCATTTCTTGAGATATATTTCTGAAAGGTTTTGCTTAGCAGTATCACTCTGTTTATGTATTCGACTCACTCTGCTCGCCGAAGGGGCTCCGCCCTTTAGACCCCGTCACTATGCCGGTAGATCCTTCACTGGGTATCCCTCTAGGAAATAAAAGATTTTTTTCGGAAACCTTGTATCGTTAGCTAATTTTAGACGATTCACTCGGTATACTATGCTGATTCTAGGGTGGAATTCTATATGATTTTTTTCCTAGAACATACCGTTTAGCTCTTGCTCACACGAAAATATTCGATGCAAATAACTTTCCATGACGACAATCCAAGGGCGGTCCTAGCCTTAAATTTTGAGGGGGTTCGCCGTTATGGGCTTCGAGTTTTTCTATGGAACCAAATCCCAGATTACACCGATATCAAGCCTAATATTTATATTTAGATATATCATATGAATATTTATATAAGGCGTACAACTTTGCTTCTGCCGTTTTACAATAGATGGCTCTAACGGTAAGTGGTAGTAGAAATAAATATATCGTAAACGTCATACAATAAGTTTAGGTATTTGTGAACATAACGCCATCGACATGTTAGTCGATTTGTGTCTGCATCATAAAGTTATTCACGATTAACCATGTCAGCTTACGAGCCAAATTCTCGTCATTTGCGGGAGGTTTTAATTTTCTACTGAAATATGAAGAAATCCGCGGCTGAGGTTCATCGAATGCTTTCAAATACCTATAGTGAGACCGATATTGGTGGAAGAACGTACCAAGAGTGGTTTCAACGCTTCAAGAATGGAGATTTTGATGTCGGAGACCAGCATCGGTGGAAGAGAGAAGGTTTTTGAAGATGCAGAATTGAAGGCAATAATTGATCAAGACTCATGTCAAACGCAACAATATTCGGCAGGATCAATAGAAGTGACGCTAAAAGCCATTTCAAAACGCCTGAAAGTCATAGGAATGATTCAGAAACAAGGAAATTGGGTGCGGTACGAGTTGAAGCCGCGAGGAGTTTGAACGGCGTTTATTTGCTTGTGAACAGCTGCTTGCAAGGCAAAGACGGAAGGGGTTTCTGCATCGGATTGGGACTGGAGACGAAAAATGGGTTCATTACGATAATCCCAAGCGCATAAAATCATGAGGCTATCCCGACCATGCTTCCACATCGACGGCCAAACCGAATATTCACGGTTCTAAGGTCATGCTCAGTATTTGGTGAGACTAGCTCGGCGTAGTGTATTATGACTGAAAGAATCACAGGCGATCGTTATCGAACGCAATTAATGCGTTTGTGCCGAGCATTGAAAGACAAACCGTCACAATACCACGAGAGAGAAGATGAATTGATTTTACTGCATGAGAATGCTCGACCCCATGTTACGAAAGTAGTCAAGATATACTTGGAAACGTTGAAATGGGAATTTCTACCCCACCCGTGGTATTCTTCAGACATTGCTCTCTCGGACGATCACTTGTTTCGATCAATAGCACACGGCCTGGCTCACCAACACTTCCGATCTTATGAAGAAGTAAAAACTTGGATCGATTCGTGGATCGCTTCAAAAGATGACCACTTTTCTCAATTCGTACGCTGTCCGAAAGATGGGAGAAAGTAGTGACCAGCGATGGGCAATACTTCGAATCATGAATGTATAACCAGTTTTTGACAATAAAGCCTTGAATTTCGCAAAAAAAAGTTGTACCCTTATGTATTTGTTGCATTATAATATCATTATTTACTTATCAGGGTTTTAATCATTCAGGTAGAAATTAAAAAAAAATTATATTGTTTAATATGAAAAAAAAGAAGACAATTGGCAACTACAACACAAAATCTAATTTGGTCTTCAAAACTTTGAACCCTTTGAAAACCTTGTAATTGCAGCGTCCTCGTCAACATCAATATCCCTATGAATGTTCAGGAGGACAAAATACTCCATAAAAATGGAAGCAAACTACTGAATATGTCTTTTTCCACTGAATCTTGTCATCTGAATCTTATTATTCTCCTCTATGATAGAAAAACTTTATTCAAATCAACAGAATTTTCTCACACCGAAATATCACAGCGATATACAGGGTGTTTCCTAAACATGCGGCAAAAATTCAGGGGGTTGTTTCTTGGACTATTCTGAGAATATTTTGTCCCTTGATGATTTTTGAAAAACCTATTTGTTTCGAAGATATAGGGGAAACAAAATTTCAGATAATAACATTTTATTATGAAAAATTACATGAAAATTCAACTCAACCTACAAAAACTGTTGAAAATGACCACCTCTAGCCAGCATACAAGCATCCAATCTTCTCCTCATTGACTGCCGAACCCTTTCAAAAACACCAGGATCATTTCTTATTAAGTAACACCCAGCAATGATCCGATTTCGCAAGTCTTTCACATTTTCTACTGGAGTGGTATAAACTGATGATTTTAGATGGCCCCATAGTAAAAAAACTGGCCGTTTTTAGTAATTGGAATGTTGTTAAACAAATTTAAAAATAAATTGTACCTACTTAGTAAACACAGTGCGGTACGCATTTTTATTTAAACTATTATTAATTTTAAAAATATGAAAAATGTTGTTCGCACTGTATCTTCGAAACAAAGAGGTTTTTCAAAAATCATCCAAGGACAAAACATGCTTAAAACAGTCCAAGGAACAACTCCCTGAATTTTTGCCGCATGTTTAGGAAACACCCTGTATATCGATATTTCACTCTTACATATTTCGATGCATTTCGATAGTGTCAGAAAATATCGATACTATATATATCGATAGTTTTCTGACCTTTGCCTATCCCTAGTGTGGATTTGCCGAACGCAGTCAGTAACCGTAACGATTTCACCATAACCATAGAAAAAGATTTCTCTATGATCATAACTGTCAGTCAGACGCATATCATGCTCAATTTTGTTGAAATATAAATAGTATATTGTATTCTTTAATAATGAATGAAAAATAACCAATATCAACCAAATTCTCAGATCTCATTTCGCCAGAAATGGCAATTTTTTTTTTGAAGAATTTGGAAGAAATGAATAATCAAAATGTGAGCGTTATTATCAGTTATCAGTCTTTCAAGAAGGTTATTCATGCTTATTGGTTTGTAGAAAAATTTCAGAGAATATTGAATGATAATATAATCCCAACATTCAGATTTCAAAGTAGCACATTTCTTATTTATAGAGACATGTTTGATTCAGAAGTCCAAATTCAATTAATGATTGGGTGGGAAAAATTGACAAAAAAAATTCTGTTTGTTATTGAAGTTGTAATCCTTGTTATGGTCCTTTTTTGTTTACTCAATAGTTGCAATACACAATTATTAGCAAATTTTTCTCTGAATTTCAACTTTGAAAAAAATTTTGTCATTTTATGTCTTGCCGATGAAAATATTGATATTCTTGTAAGTCAATTCAAAATGAATAATATATATATTTCGAGGGCTATCATTTCATTGGATATTTACTTGTTAGCCCTGAAATGAAGTTACAATTGAATCAATAATTGAAATAAAGAAACTGCATTCAATGTTTATTTTCAGTTTTGACAAATAATGAATTCACATTATCATTCGATAAGATCTATGAAAAGACCTACAGTGAAATTTTTGTTTGAGGAATATTCAGTATAGCTATAATAAACTGAAAAGATGCAGAATGAATAGATCTACCTTTCAAAAACCCATGGCTTATGTTGCCTCACAAGCAATCGTAATATCATATCTAGGTGTAACATCTTTGAGAAATCAAGTTAAAAGAAGTCCCTCATTTCCAAGGTTCATCAATACTTTTTTCAGTTGAGCAACAAATTATTCTTCTATTCCATAATTTATTGAGAAATACAATATATGATCAACAATTATATGGGGTGTATATAATTACATAATATGAACCCTTACTAAATAAATAGATCCTTTCCTTCAATCCCATAAGAACTACATATTACAATGTATCTAATTGCAGATTCAGCATTTCATCTTTATGAATAGCCCTTTGTTTCACTTGTTATTGAATTGTTATTCACCTAGGAATTTAGATAAGAAAATCTATAAAGGGGACTGAATCTGTGTACTCATTAAGAATTGATTGGTCATTCATAAGAATTGATTGTGTATCCATTAAGAAAAGATTGTCTCGCTTTGTATTCGAAATAAATCGTTTGTTTTTAAAAACGAGGTTTTCCACCACAAAAACATAATTGGCGACGAGTTGATGGGATTGTGCCGTTCCTATTAAAGAAGAAAATTTGGTGACATTGATTGTGCCATTCTTTCCTGCCAGAAGAAGAAGTTCCTGCAGTGATCCAAGAATCCAACTCAATCAACATCGATCTTCCCAGGACGTCGGTTTCAACCGTTCAGCACAACCGAGCAGAGAGTAGAAAACCACCCAGAAGCCCTGATCACCTGAGTAGCGCCCCGTGACGACTTCACAGAATACAATTTGGTGAGCAAAATCCTTTCCAATCCTTTCTTCCCAGTTTACTTATTCTGGACAAAAAGAGTCATTCTTTTTAATAGTTTTGTGCGTAAAACTGTATCATAGTTTTTCCTAGGTTTCTTTAAAAAACCGACATAAGAGTTTTCCCTAGGTTACTCATTTAAAAAACCGATTACTATATTTTACTTTATTGCATTAATAATTAATCAAGATTACGTCAGTAAAGCATTTTAAAGGTAAAAAAGAGCGTAAAGAAAATAAAAATATGGCTCAAGAAAGAATAGACTTAACATTGCCAGAAAAATTTGGAATGTTATTACCTAAATTTTCAGGAAAAGAAAATGAGTTGCATTCGTTCTTACGTAGCGCAGAACAATTTTTATTCATGTTTGCAAATGAAGCCCAAATAATTAAAGATTATTGTTTCGCAGTTGTAAAATCGAAACTTACTGATCGTGCATTAGCAGAGGTATCTACTTCTGATATACCTAACAATTGGGACGTTCTTAAACGATTCTTAAATACGAAATTCGGAGATCAAATAAATTTAGATGTATTAATTCATCAATTGCAATTTTTAGCAAAGAAGCCACATGAAGACATGTTAAATTTCATTGATAAAATAATATCGTTGAAAATTCGAATTAATTATAGAATAGATTCAGATCCTATGCCTGATCCAGAGAAATTAATTTATAAATCGAATATTTTGAAAATATGTAAAACAGTATTGATATCGAATTCCCCAATGGAATTACGAACTTATTTGATTACTAACAATGCATTTAACTTTGATAATACCGTAAACGCTGTAAAAGATTATTTATGTAATATGGCTCAGTATGAATTATTAGACAGAAGTCGAAATAAAAATCCTATACATAAAAATGTATCGAGAAATAATTATTCCGATCATCGCAATAATACAAACAAATACAATCATTTTTCAAATAATAATTATCGAACGCAGCATTATGAAACGCAGCATAGATTCCCTTCGAGACCGATACAATTTACGCAACGTCAAGTAAATACTCATTATCCTACGCAACGTGAAACGTTTGGTGTTCCAAGTACGTCGAGAAATCAAAACGTTTTTAAACCGAATCCAAATCAAAGAATTACTACCCCACCTGAAAGAATGTCAGTACAGACACGAGTTTATCCACAAAAAAGACCTAATTATTCAACCCAATATCAAAATAATCCCCAGAGAAAATTCTATAATAATAATGATCGAAGCCCTGATTTTCTCGTAGAAGAATTAACTAATATTGATATAAAACCTAATAAGAGAAATTCTTTCTCACAACCTTCAACATCGAAAAATAATTTCTCAAATGAACGAAATTTTCAAGACCCTACTTTAGAAAACGAACTGACATAAATCATACGCTAGATAATACAAATCAAAATCCTATTAAATTACCAGTAGACTTTAATCATCTAGAAACTAAAAAGAAAGATTTATCACAAAAACAGAAACTGCGTATTGCAAGTGATTTTAGAAAATTAAATGAAAAAACTATTGACATTAATCATCCAAAACCGGAAATAAACAGTCAATTGTCGAAACCTATAGAAATAAATAATATTGAAAACGTAACTTTCAAATGCGATATAACTAATGATACGAATAATAATGAAACCAATGAAATTGAAAATAATGAAATAATGGAATTTTAGTAAGGATGGTGTTATCCAGGATTTACGTTGGAAATTTTTGTTTTTGATTTTCACATAAATGGAATTTTTTTTATATAGTTTGAAAGAATGGTAATAAATATTTCATTAACTGAATCCATGCCTGTTTTCATATACATTCCTTGCCATGTTTCATTCAGTAAGTCTTGTTTAAGTTGACCATAATTTATGTAAATCTTTTCTTTGTTCCTAGTGTCTAATTGTTTGGGTTGCACAGATTTACCGCAAGATAGCATAGTCGGGTTGTGGTCAGTTATTGAATAGTCTAGAATAAATCCAATCACGCAGTCGATGATGATCGAGACAAGAGCCGCTTGCTGGTATAGTGCATTTGTTTATGAAGGATACAAATCCAAAGCTGTTCATAATATTTTTGTATTCCTCAGCAAAATCTCCATTGGTTAAAATATTAATATTAATGTCGCCTATATTACGTGCCTTTGACATGATTTTGTTTCCAGATAGTTGTATAAGCTTTGATTGAACAGTTTGGTACACTGATGTGGAGATTTATATATAATAATAATAAACGTCTTTATTTTTCTTTTTCAGTACAACACAGGCGAAGTTTAGCCTCAGGCTATTCTTACACTTAACCTGTGCAGCACGATACATACAAATATTACAATAGCGTTTTTTACTCTAAAGAGGAGAAGAAAAGAAAGAAAACATGTCAATAGGTTTCATGAAACAAAAATCAAAACAACTTACCCAATATGATAAAAAGATATTACAGGACAGATAAAATAAAAGAGTCCATATTAAATACTAACTCGATAATTCGAGAAGTCTAGCTCTCAGAACACGCTTCATCCGAAATTCGGAGATATGTAAGTAATCAATGAGAAATGTATTGAACATCTTAGCGGCCTGGTAGGTGAATGATTTCTGAAGCATAGCACTGGACTGACGAGGGATGCTCAAGTGATTTCTACCCCTTACCGCGACCGAATGGACAGCCGACCTAGGAACAAGTCTACTATAGAGTTCCACGGGAATTTTGTACTTCACTATTTTGTATAAAAAATAGCAAAAATTATATTTTCTTCGAATATGCATTGGAAGCCAACCCAGCTCTCTTATTTTATGCGAAACATGATCAAACTTTCTAAGCGAGAAAACGAAACGACAACAAAAATTCTGTACTTTCTGAATACGGTGCTGTTCGAATTTCGTCAAATAATTTCCATAAACAACAACCCCGTAATTGAATAAAGATAGAACCAATGATTCACCAAGAATCCTACGAATAGAAGAGTTAAGGCAATGTCTGTGCGAGTATATCATCTTGAGAATACAGAATGATTTCTTGAGCAGGCTATTTACATGAAAAGTGAATTTCAAGTCAGAATCAAACGTTATACCCAAGTTCTTGATGGTATCAACGATGGGCAAGACTGAACGATCAATCTTCACCTGAAGTCTCTGTGAAAGATTCTCCCTCAAGCTCCTATTTCCGAATAAAATCACCTGACATTTACTCTCATTTAACTTCAAATTGTGTTTCCCAGCCAATCTATTTACCGTTTCGAGGTCACTATTTACACCATCCTGAGCTTGAAAAAAGTTACTCGCATTCAAGTCACAATATATCTGAGTGTCATCAGCAAAGGCCTGATACTTACAATATTTAATTGAGGTTAGGATATCACTTGAATATATAATAAAGAGCAGAGGTCTCAGAACGGATCCCTGGGGTACACCAGAGATAACATAACGCAAAGAAGACAAAATATTGTTAATTTGTACCTTTTGAGAACGGTTATTCAGATAAGAGAAGATGAAAGAAAGTGCATCTTCAGAGAACCCATAATTTTTTAACTTGTGACAAAGTAATGTGTGATTGATGGTATCGAATGCCTTGGAAAAATCTAAGGTTATTAAAGCCGTTACATTTCCGTCATCAAAATTCCTGACGATGTAATCAGCCACCTTCACTAACGCAGATGAAGTACTATGTCCAGCCCTGTAACCAGCCTGACAATTGGGAATAATATTGTTGTCAGTGACATATGATGTTATCTGTCGATGGATTGCCCTCTCAAGTATTTTTGACATCGCGGGCAAAATGCTAATAGGTCTGAGGTCTGAAAACTGCTTGGGGTCATTGATTTTACTTAACGGCCTTATTACCGCAACCTTCCATGATTGTGGAAAATAATTCTTTTCAATGCAACAATTTACTATATGGGTTATATATTTATCAAGTGAAGAACCACAGTATTTAAGCATGTTGATCTTTATACCATCCAAACCAACAGCATTTGATTTTATGCTCGAAATAATCTTTCCGACCTCATCGACAGTAATAAATCGAAACTTGAAAGAAGTTTCAGGACTTGTTAAGTTGGGAAATTTTTCTGTAGCGTAAAAATTTAAGAGATTGTCATCAACTGGCTTATCAACAAAAACGGAACTGAAATAATCATTAGCCAGATCCGGTCGCTCCAGGTTGGTCGGCAAACGCACATTACTTTTTTGGGGACTTATCCTCCTCAAACTATTCCACAACAATCTAGAATCTCTTGCCCGAAATATACCATCGTAATAAGCTTTTTTTTCTCGTCTTATAGACGACCGAGTGAAATTTCGTATTTTCTTGTAACAATCCCAATCATCAGGCGTTTTGGATATTTTAAATTTTGCTAGAGCTGAATCTCTGTCCTTCATCATCATTTTGACGGGAAAGGTCAACCACGGTGCATGTTTTTTCGTCACACGAGACGCTTTCAAAGGAGCATGCCTCTCGAACACGGACCGAATCAAACCGGAGAAAAAATCAACTTTTTCATCGATATTATTTATAGCGAATATATCATTGAACGATTCTTGTACTAAGTCTTGTTGAAACAAGGTAACATCGAAGTTTTTGAAATCTCTATAATAGTGTATTTTAGGCTCCGTGACTGACGATCTAAAGCTGAGTTCACAATGAACTAAATTATGATCAGACACATTGCTTGCATCTATGACACCAGAACTTAATATGTATTCAGGGTTAGTTATGAAAATTGGATCCAACAATATCATGGAGCGTCCGCATATTCTTGTCGGTTCATTCATCAACTGTTCGAGACCATAGGCCTCCAAAGAATTAACCAAGATCCCGTTTGAGAGCAAGTCGATGTTAACATCCCCAAAACAAATCAACTCATCTACAGTGGGAAAAATTAAGGACGAGGAATCGTCAAGAGACTCAATGAAAGAAGGTAGACTACCCTTAGGGGGACGATAAACGCAACCGACCGCAAAGGAGGTATTTTTTATCTTTATCCGGATCCAAATCTGTTCGCAATGGTTGTTAATACTACTTGAAATTAATGATATGGATTTGATTTTATTTGATACATAAATTCCGACACCTCCGCCTCTGGTTTGTCGATCTTGTCTATAAAAAGTGAAACCATCGATGGTTATGGCCTCCGCATCAACCCCATCACCCAACCACGTCTCAGAAACACCCACGACATCGAAATCATCTACTAATGTTCTGAAATCATCAAAATGAGCCAAAAGTGAACGGATATTCAAATGACACAACTTAAAATTTCTAGCCATCCCACATCTTCAAATTACCACCATAGAATTAATAATGAACGTAAATCAAATAATGAATGATTAGTAAACCGAAACAATTTCTTCCCCAAACAATGAATTCCAATTTAAATACTAAGTAGGTAGCAGTGATACAAATATTAACAAAACAAATTATATTTTATTTTCAAATTGAATATGTTTCAACCAAATATCATACAATATCCCAACATGTACAGCCAGTTAACGTATAAAAACAAACACTAGATAACGTTCCTAAACAATATGGTAGGCAAAAAACAATGACAAATGGTAAAAGATAAGAACGTTTACAGTATACTCTTTGTTTCTTCCTTCCTCCCCGCAAAAATTTATGAAATGATAGAAAACTTAACCTAAAACTCTATATAAACAAACAAGTTTGTATTCAAAATTGAGATTTGAACAGTGCAAAATGAATCAACGAGACGATAATCTATAATGAAAGGATTTTTCTGAATTCAGCATAACTTCTCAAATAATGTTTTTTACCATCATATAGTATACATATTCTTCCACCTTGAGACCAAACATTCTGTCTTCCGCAGATCCCCCTTGCCTTGATGAAAACTTCATATCTTGACTTAGTTAAATCCTCAGTAATAGTGATATTAGATCCCTTCAACTTTTTCTTATTAGATAAGATCTTGACACAGTCATCGGACGATGAAAACTTCACAATAATTGGACAATGCTTTTTATATCCAATTTGACTATTAGCATTTATTCGGTAACAGTTTTTCATTTCAAAATCAGACAGTTGTAGTGAAAGTTTTCGGGTGAATAAATTTCGAACAATTTCTCCAACATTTTCATCTTTTTCCTGCTCGACTCCATAAATTCTCAAATTAGACAATTTTTTAACCTGATGAAGGTCATCTATTTCAGCCTGGCATTTATGATTTTCTTCAGATAATTGATCGACTTTCAACTGCAAGTTACGATTTGCATCAGCTAATTGTGACATATCCATTTTCACTAGGTCGACTTTGCTTTCCAAATCGATGATTTTTTCAGACAACTTCTCTGAGACCAATTCTGATAATTTGTCAGCTATCGATTCCATGAACTTTTTATCTTGGAAACATTCACAAATTATTTTCTTGATATCGGATCTTTGATCCTTTGTAAATACCATTTTCAAATACTAAAAATTTTAAATCAATTTATTCGATGAATTGATTGATAATTGCTGGTCAATTATGGTTCACGTCAAAGCGCCGACTCAATAGCACGTCTACTCTCTCGAAACGCTCATAGCAGAATATATGGCTGTTATCTTCATATCTTCATTGAATGCTCCCTTCATTGAAATATCTATAGCTTTTGTTTCCCCGATTTCAACCATTTTATAATCGAATTTAAGGTTTTCTTTAAAGTAGACTACCACTCTGTCGTTCCTATTGTAACAACCTTCATTATGAATACAATTAAATCCCTTTAACTGAAATAGATTACAATTTTCGATCTGAAATGTTTCAGTGAGTGCAATGATTCCATAATCCAAAGATAAATACTCTAGAAATATGATCAATTCAGGAAAATTTTAATTCAAGCTACGTATATTCAGATGCAGTATGTTGAAATTATTATTCAATTTCAATTTATAGTTTTTTAAGTCATTAATATCTATTATTATTGTATCATATGCTGTGCATTCATAATCCCTTATATAACGATTCATTTTGAAAGATGGTAAAATTACAAACACAATTAAGGATATTTGGTATTATTTTTAGTTATTTGAGTCTCATAGGAATTTATTCATTGAAGTAATTTTATTTTTAGAGTTAGAATTATTGAAATTAATACCTTTTTTTCTTCATCCTGCACTATTGGTACATTTCTTGGTCTCAACCTTGTGAACATTCTAGTTCCGACAATAGGTTTTGGAGTAACATTTCCAGATTGGTTCTGTTTCTTCTCTAGTCCTGTTTGTGACGTACTTGCTTCTTCCAAAGTTTTTGTATCCTCCAAAATCACCTCCTTCGAACTTTCATCCTCTTCACTTTCGAATACAGTGTTTTCTCGTTCATGTCCTACTGGTGTTGGTGGTGCACTATCTGCTTTGATTTCTGGTTGGATAATTTCTAAGTCTTCTACTGTGTAAGATGTATTTCCGACTATAAGGTGGTTCCCTCTTATGAATGAATTTCGAGAACCGTTCGCCTTAGCTTTCAATAAATTAGTTTTCAATATTTTGTATTCTTCACGCTGCTTCTCCGTCAAATCGTGCGATATGCCTAAATATGATCCTTTCAATGTTCTCGCATTCGATAATATTTCCTTCTTCTTCAAACAGGATACCAATTCCACTTTAATGGGGGCCTTTTCTTTCTTCCCTAATTTATAGCAGTCGCAGATGTCGCTGGCTTTGATTTCTATTTGCATCAGGCGCTTTATTTCTTCACAGAGTAATTCTGGTGTAATTTCCTCAGCTTGTTATGAAGTTGTATTTGTTCTTAGAATAACTTGTTGTTTTGACTATATTTTATGTTTTTTATATGGAGTGTACCTGCGCATGGACTGATCAATAGAAAATGTTCAATAAAGCAGTCTTCCACTAATAGTGTTATGAATGACAACCCTAACCTATAGAGATGTGACATGGCATAGTCGGTATTAAGGAATTGAATAATAGTTTGTGGATATAATATCAAAATAAATTGAAATATGGGTGATTATACAGGTTTACCCGCAATGGACTTCTCCGGAAATATTTCAGAGAATTGGAGAATATGGAGACAGAAGTTCGAAAATTATTTGGTTGCTACGGAAGTAGGCAAAAAAGATGAAAAGATTAAAATTGCACAATTACTGCATTATATAGGTGAGGAAGGTTTCGTGATTTACAATACTTTCACCTTTGCCAATGATGATGAAAAAAACAAAATAAAAACCATCATAAACAATTTTGAATGTCATTTTTTGCCAAAGAAAAACTTGTCATTCGAACGATACCGATTTTTCACTAGAAAACAATTGACAAATGAAAACATCGAACAATATGCAACTGATCTGAAAAACAGAGCACGTTCCTGTGAATTCGGTGATTTGAAAAATAGTCTTATAATAATAATAATAATAATGTTCATTTCCAGAGACAAAGGTACAATAAACCATGCTCAACAGGTGCAATAATAAAAAGTAGAATACCAAAACAACATTACAAAAACAATAACATCAATAACAACGTAGATTCTGTATAAAGTAACATCTATATGTAAATATATATAACCTCCTGAGTCCCGACATAATATTAAAGGTGATATAAAGGTGATATTTGGGATTTCGGTTCATTTAACACTGAAAACGTCACAAAATTTTTTTGAAAAATTTTATTCAAGGGGAAGTACAAAAAAAATAATGTCCAATGAGATGGACATCAGGACGATATCATTATAGATTATTATGCAAATGAAAATTTCTGAAGCAATTATTGCTACCTGTCAAGCACAAAAATAGGCTACATTTCTCACAATAAAATTTAGTTTTCAATTTGCAACCTGGATTTTTACATCTGACTGCGTTCTTGAGTTCACTCGCCACAATTGGTAGATGTAGATTTTTCCCTTTTGAAGCAGATGGGGAGGAAACTTGCGAAACAGACATGTGGAAACTGTTTCTGGTTATTATTGATGGTAAATCATTTTCAGTGGCACTCTCCAGGTTCGCAATTTCAAATAGATAATTTGCATAAGAAATCTTGAAATCGAGAAATTTCGAAATTTCTGCAGATCTGTCACCTAACGAATCTTGTACAAGCGGTCGAGCGTTTTTCTTGAGGTGTGACATTGTTATCGATCACTACTTTCAGATTATTCCTAATCAAGAAATATCGATCCCTGGTCATTGCAGTAGCTATTGCACTTACTTTAGTTGTTTTTGCCCAGTACATTCTTACTTGGGGATATTTCAAACATGACATCAAAATTGTAATAGCTATAAACTTTTTAATTTCTGGTAATATCAGATTCATTGATTTTCCCCTCTCTTCCAAAAATTTCACATTCGTGCAATCACAAATATTCTGGAGAATCTCATCATCCAGATACATTTTTAAATAGTCCTGAACTTTCCAATCTCTGCGAGATTCGACGTTGTCAACAGGTTCTTCAAACACGAAGTTTGGTGGAATAAAGTTTTTCAATAATTTCCAATTCATGCGGTTTCTGTTATAAACCCGTTCAGTAGTTATCCTTTCTCTAATCACACTTAGCGGCTCGTCATCAGAATCTTCTTCAGACAAAATGTCCTCAGGAGCGTCCTCAATTTCCTGGATATCTTGCTGAATCTCGAAATCAACTTCATCATTAGAAAAATCATCTAATTCTAAGTCTGAACAGTCGGCATCCAGAAGTTGTTCGATTTTTTCATCGTCTACTTCGAATCTCAGTCGTTTTTTCGTCCCGAAAATCGCTGAAAGAGAAATTATCGTTATGTGCAAAAAGTTTGAGTATGACCTACTGTCCAACTGGATGGACAGGTACAAAAATAGTCATTTTTTGTTCAATAACACTTGTAGTAAAAAAAAAATGATTTGATTACATTCTTAGAATACTAATGCAGTGACACAAACAAACATCACACATAAAATAGGAAAAAATCAATACTTACAGTCAATAGTTGTAGGACGAAAGGCGGCCATCATGAACAAAATTTTCATAAACAAATAACAGCGCACTGTGGCATAACAGCAAAACAGCTGGGCATGCAACGCGTTCGTAAATTCATCCAATACGTTGGACCGAAGGATTTACTGTCGTAAATTCACTACAATATTAATAATACGCTTGAATCTGGATGTCCAACATATTGGACATCGGGACTCAGGAGGATATATTTATACACAATATAGCAATAACATCATTATGAATTCCACAAAAAAAAAATCATTTTTGAAATAAACAAATGAACCACTAAGGCTAAAAAGCCAGCGCGTGGTTGTAAAGTGTTTCTTTACATAATAAAATTTAACAATTATATTAATAATGTCTACTGCCTAAATGGGACAATATGATGATACTGATATTAACACTCTGTGAACAACTCATTTAAACTCCGGGACAATGTCATTAGTGTGCTGTCTTTTTGATTTTCAGTGATAAGTTCTATATGGAATTTTATTCGTGTCTATGAGATTATGTATTATTTCTCTATCTGTTTCATGAAGGTAATGCTTTGTATGTTTTCTGAATGATATCACTGATGTTGAGTCCTTGATTTTCCTAGGGATATTGTTAAATATTCGTGTGCTAAGATAAGTATATCCTCTCTGCTCAATAGTTTTGGACGAATATTCAGTGCGCACCATGTTTTCTTCTTTTGCCCTGGTACTGTAGTTGTGATCAATATTCCTTAGGCTACTTTTGTTTTTGTATCGATCTACCGCTACACGTAGGAAGTAGATTTGTCTGAGGTCTAATATTTTACTCTCAGAATAGAGCAAGGTCGATGAATACGTTCGAGGCCTATTAAAACAGATCTTCAGGAATTTTTTCTGTAAAATATCCAGATAAGCTAAGTAACCGCTGGCAACACCTCCCCAACCCAGGATCCCATACGACAATCTAGACTCGACCAATGCATGGTACAGGATTTTCATTTGGTGAGTATTCAATATATTTTTGAAATATAGAAATTTAAAAATGATGCTCCTCAAAGTACCTACAGTTTTTTTTATGTGGACATCCCATCTAATGTGTCTGTCAATGTGAACACCTAGATATTTGACAAATTCTGAGGACTTCAATTGAATAATATCATCAGCATTTTTTATTTCCAGGTGATTGAAATCGGGGAGATGAGATGAGTAACAAGAAAAAGGTAAAAACGAAGTTTTCTCAAAGTTTAGTGTTAATTTTTTTTGATTGAAACAATCTATAATTTTACTCATATCACATTCGACTTTCTTTTTCAGGTTTTTCCAGGATGTGTCTTCATAGAATATTGCCGTGTCATCCGCAAAACCAATGATTTCTCCGTTGGTCTGTGAGGTGAGTATGGTATTCATGTAAATGACAAACAATACCGGTCCCAATACCGTCCCCTGTGGCACCCCATATTGTACTGTTCTTTCTTCATTAAGGACATTTCCGATTGCTACACGTTGCTTTCTGTTATCCAGGTAGTTCTCAAATAATTTAAGTACGTTTCCCCTGAATCCTAGATCTCGCAAATCCCCCAAAAGCTGTATATGGTCAACAGTGTCGAAGGCCTTTGCGAGATCCAAAAAAACAGCAAGAGAATGTTTCTTCCTATCCAGGCTATTATATATTCTTGATGTCAGTGAACAAATCGCGTCATTTGTGGACCTTCCTTCAATGAATCCAAATTGTTTTTCAGATAGAAGTTTATTTTTATCGATGTAACTGACTATTCTGGCCTTTAAAAGTTTTTCAAATACTTTTGCAATGTTACTGATTAGAGTAATGGGTCGGTAGTTGAGGATTTCGTCATTTTTTCCACTCTTGAATAGTGGCTTTATTATACCAAGTTTGAGTTTTTCAGGCCACTCTCCACATTCAATTATTTTATTAATCAAAATTATTATAAAAGATATCTTCACTTGTGGATTACAAAATCAAACACTTCGTGAAAATTTACTACAGGATGATCAAATAGATTTAGATGGAGCAATTAAATTTCGTGTAACGATTGAAAATTCTAAACGACAGGCTAGTGTCATAACACAAGAGACCAGTTCTTCGTTATCATTGAAAGTACAATCAGTAAGAAAATCAAATAACCATCAACACTTCAATAAGCGGCTAGGAAAATACACCAACCCTATTGATGAACAACGGCAAAAATCCAGAGAACAGAATATTACGAATTCTTCTGGTAGAGGACACAGACTCGGCAAAAATAATGGAATTTGTTATCGATGTGGTGGAGTACATGGGAAAAACCAGTGTCCATCGTTCGGAAAAAAGTGCAACATGGGCGGAAAATTAAATCATTTTTCTAGAATGTGTCAACAGAAAAAGGTGAATACAGTGAATTTAAGTGAAAGTGACCCAAACGAAAATGATGATTGTTTATACATAGGAAGAATTGATGATGATAAAAATGATAATTCATGGTATGTTTTGCTGCAAATAAATAATGAAATTGTAAAATTCAAACTTGACACTGGAGCACAAGCTAATTTAATATCAATGAAAATATTGAAACTAATTAATTTTCGTTCCGAGTTCGTATTGAAAAATGATAAAATTCTTGAATCATATACAAATGCTAATTTGGGGATTTTGGGAAAGTGTTTCTTGAATTGTCGGTATAAAGAAAACATTCATAAATTAGAATTTTTTGTGGTGAAGAAAGATTTTCCTTGTATTCTCGGTTTGGATACATGTATTAATTTAAATTTGTTGAAACGAGTAGATGTATTGAATGATGATACTGAAATAAATAATCAAATATATTACAGGAAAATTGTTAATAAAAATTTAGATCTCTTTGTGGGATTGCGTTGTCTCAAACAACAATATCACATTAAATTAAATGAAAACGCGATTCCTGTAGTACATCCTCCGAGGAGAATACCTATTCCAATACTTAATAAATTCAGAGAAACATTGATTGACTTAGAAAAAAAGAATATTATTAGAAAAATTGAAGAACCCACCGATTGGGTGAATTCGGTAGTGGTTGTGAGAAAAAGTAATGGTTCATTACGTATTTGCTTGGATCCAGCTGATTTGAATCGGGCAATAAAAAGGGAATATTTTCCGTTGCCGACAATTGATCAAATAATTTCGAAAATGACTGGTGCTTGTATTTTTAGCACATTAGACGCAAATTCTGGATTTTGGCAAGTACCATTAGATGAGGAAAGTTCAAAATTGTGTGCGTTCTCAACCCCATATGGAAGATACTGTTTCTTGAGACTTCCTTATGGAATTCGCTCAGCTCCTGAGGTTTTTCATAAAAGATTCAAAAATATCTTTGACATAGAAGGTGTTGATTTATACGTAGATGATATAATAGTGTGAGGGCGTAGACAGGAAGAACATGATAAACGTTTGAATAAAATTTTCGAAATTGCAAGAGAAAATAATATAACTTTCAATAAAGAAAAATGTAGATTTGGTTTGAACGAGATTAAATTTCTTGGACATAAAATTACCAATAATGTATTCTTTCCAGACGAAAATAAAATTTTAGCTATCAAAAATTTTCCTATGCCACAAAATGAAAATGATGTTCAGAGATTTCTAGGTATGATAACATATGTTGATCGTTTCATCCCAAACTTGTCAAACAAGAATTACCCTCTTCGTGAATTGTTAAAAAAAGACGTGGTATTTGAATGGAACGAGCAGCAAATAAGATCATTTAATGAGTTAAAAAATTTGTTGATTAAAGCTCCAGTGTTACAGTTCTATGATGTGAACAAACCTGTAATTGTTTCTGTGGATGCCTCGAAAGATGGTGTTGGTGCTTGAATCTTGCAAAACAATCTTCCTTGTGCATACGCATCTAGGGCACTCACAGAAACACAGAAAAATTGGTCTCAAATTGAAAAAGAGCTTTATGCTATTCTGTTTGGATGTGAAAGATTCAATGAGTAAGTTTTTGATCGTAAATTTGTTGTCGAAAGTGATCATAAGCCTTTGATAGGTGTTTTTAAAAAGTCTCTCACTTAATATCCCTCGAGACTTCAGAAAATAATGATCCAATTACAGAAATATGATTTTGAAATAAATTTCTAACCTGGTAAAGATCTTTTCATTGCTGATGCATTGTCTAGAGCATTTTTGAATACTGGCTAGGAAAAAAATATTGTCGATGATTTAGAAGTTTGTGCTATAAATATGAGTTTTTCAATGTCAAATAAAAAATTTTAAAGAGTTGATCGAAGAAACATCGAAAGATTCAGAATTAATGAAATTAAAAAATGTGATCAAGGATGCATGGCCTTCAAAAATTTATAGAAATCCTTCAGAAATAAAAAATTATTTTAAATTCAGGGGTGAAATTATCGAAAGTAACGGCTTATTATTCAAGGGGCAGCAGTTGATTATTCCTAACCAATTGAGGAGGGATATCATACAAAAAATTCATCTTGGACATTTTGGCATACAAAAATGTAAGAGTCGAGCAAAAGATTGTTTTTATTGGCCAGGCATGTGTAAACAAATAGAAGATACTATTCTTAATTGTCGAATTTGTTTTACACACCGGGTGTCTCAACAAAGGCAACCCTTAATATACCATGATATACCAAAAATACCCTGGTACAAAATTGGATGTGACATATTATATTTAGGACATACTATGTATTTATTAACTGATTATTACACGAAATGGGTTGAATTGGTATTGTTAGAAAACAATGCACATTCAAAAACAGTTGTTAAACATTTGAAATCAATTTTTGGTAGATTGGGTATTCCGGCAATATTAATATCAGATAATGGACCTCAGTTCAATTGTCTGGAATTTAAGAATTTTGCTGGGGTATATGATTTCACACATATAACTTTTAGTCCTAACTACCCTCAATCAAACGGCATGGTAGAGAGACAAAAACAAACGGTGAAGAAATTGTTGTACAAAGCTCTAGATGAAAAACAAGATTCAGACTTAGTTTTGCTTATGTATAGAAATAGTCTTTTAGAATGTGGTTTCTCACCATCACAATTATTGATGTCGCGCAATTTGAGAGATATATTACCCACTACTGACAACTATCTGAAGCCTAAAAATGTAAAGTTCAAAAAATTTGATGTTAAATAAAACTTGATCAGCAGAAACAGAAAGTAAATTATGATAAAAAGTGTAAAATTCTAAAACCTATTGAAGTCAATAAAAATGTCAGATATCAGGATAAATTCAAAAGTAAATGGTAGTTTGGTAAAGTCATAGATAAACCAAGAGAGAGATCATATATCTTGCAGAAATCAAATGGTTCAACGATTACTCGAAATCGTAGGTTTATTGAAACATTACCAAACTCCTCTGAAAATGAAAATATTTTTCCTGTTGAAAGGGGAGATGGTGATTCTCATATTTCTCCTGATGATACATTTGAAGATTCGATTTCTGATAATACTTTGTATACTGTACCTAATACGACAATGTATGGTAGAGTTATAAAGAAACCTGATAGATTTATGTTTTAATTTAAAAAAAAAGGGAGATGTTATGAAGTTGTATTTGTTCTTAGAATAACTTGTTGCTTTGACTATATTGTATGTTTCTTATATGGAGTAATTTACACTTTTGAAAAACAATTTATATTATCCTCAATGTTGATAAAAGGACTATTTATTCTGAAATTTGAAAACTTTATATTCACTGCAGAAACATTAAAATTTCGGAGAGCGCAGAGCCCGACGTTAACGCGACACAGGTATCAATACTATATGTATTAAATATGCAGGTGTGTCTTTCTTAAACATTTTATAAAGTAATCCTTTCATCCACACGCTGTCAAATGTTTTATTGGTGTCAATGCAAACTACTGCTGTTTTTTGTTTGTTCAATTGTGCATTTTGTAAGTTGGATATGAAAATAGTCAGTGGGTGAACAGTAGCCTTTTTCTTGCGGAAGCCAAACTGATAGTTAGGAATTAATTCGTGGAAAAGTTCTTCAAGTTTGGCTTTTATTATTTTTTCACATAGCTTTCTAAGTACAGGCAGCAACGTTATAGGTCTTTAATTTTCCTTTTATTTGTGATCTCTGTTCTGTTTTGCTATGAGGGTAATTGTTACTGTTTTCCATACTTCTAGGAAGGATTGGTTATTGAGACACCATTTGTATGACTTCATTATATGCTCATGTATGTTCTGCTCTAGTTTTTTAACGATGCTCCATGGTATATTATCTGATCCTGGTGCAATGTTCTTGGTGTTATGTAGAATTTCATAGAAGGTGGCTTCTTTTATTTCGATTGATTCTGTGTTCACAGCTGAGTTGTTGAAATAATCCCTGTACCATTTCTCAACCATTGTCTCTGTTTCAGCATCAAAATTCCTATCCTTGCCATATTGATGAACTTCTTTGTAGTGCTCTGAAAATATTTCTGTCTTTTCGGAATCTGTCTTATATTCTTTGTTGTTTTCTATGATAGTAGGAATCTTATGGAATTTTTTGTTCTTGGAGAGTTTTTTGATTTGGTGATAAAATGATCTTCCTTTGGTTTTGCTGATTGATTTGCAAGCTTCGTTACATCTATGGATTCTATAATGTTGGATCATTTTAGGGATAGCAGAGAAATATTCGTTTATTTGGCTTTAAAAATGTGAATTGGGGGAGCGACGATATTCTCTGTACATTTTTCGTTTGTCCTTGATCATTGAAATTATGAAGGGTGGTAATTCATGAAGGAATGGATGATGTGTTACTGTAGGTGTATATTTTCGAATACATTGAGATAGTTCATTATTGAAATCTGTAATGTAGTCCTCGTCCATAATTGATTTTCTATGAGAGTTAATGAATTTGGTCATCTCCTCATTTACTTTATTGACCTTGCATTTGTCGAATTGAAACGTTTTTTTCTTTTGAGTCTCTTTTGGCTGTGTGTTCATGTCTAATGTAATAACCATTCCTAGGTGATCGAAACCCAAATCTGGCACAAGCTCTATATCTATGATGTTGCTCTCTAAATTTGTATAGTATAACAACAAATCTGGGGTACTATCAGGGGTACTATCCATCAAGAAAGTTGGTGGTGTCATATCTTTTTTGAAGGAACCGCTCTGGAGAAATTTGTTAATTTGTCCGTTTTTCATTTGATTGGGATCACCGATGATTATAGATTATTTATATAAGGCTGCTTTTGTGAATATAGTTTTGTCGATTTTGGAATGAGGGTGTATGTATATCAAAAATATGTGCAGTTTAGCTCTCGGGAGATAAGTCGACCCCAGCCATGCCAAGGTCTGTGCTGGCATGGTTCACCGCAGCCTCCTCGGGGCGAGAGTTGGACAGTGATCGACTGACACTGACCAATGTGGTGCGACTCCCCATACCCTGCTGTAGTGTCGTGGCTTGGGGTATTGCACGGTGTATACGATGCCAGGTATGCAAGGGATCAGCACATTCATGCCTGATATACCGACATGTGGAATCTGGGAGGGAGCTGACCTGAGGATAGCCGAAGAGGCAGAATTGCCTCACCCGGAGATCCTGGTCGGATATCTCCCCGACAGCCATGATCTCTCCACTGAGAAAATTCTCAAGGCGGTAGAGAATCAGAACGCAGGGCTCAAAAACCTCCAGCTGAAGAGTCCTTCGAAGGGGAAGGACCCATGCTCGAGATTGTCATCTTGGCTGATAGAGCATCGGTCGAGAGACTCAGAGCGAAAAATTGGCGGATAAACTTCTTTTTTGGTCAGACAAATCATCGCCTTGGAGGACCAAAGAAAATGGCCGAGAGGAGAGAAGCACCTCAGGCCTCAACCTCTGGTCCGTTGCCGAAAAGGTCCAAAGGAGAGGTAAAGAAGAAGGTGGTGAAGCCTCCAGGTAATGAAGAGGCCACAAAACCGACCACCAGCTCTGGGGGGAAGGCTGGTCCGCAAAGGCGTAATAAGGAGGGGTCCGACGGGGAAAAACCTGCGGTCCCTTCCGAAAAGCCTAGCGGACATCCAACCTCATAAGGGGCAGATGTCTGACATGCCTTCAGATAAACCTCCAGCACTCAAAGGCAGCCTCTAGTGCCTTATGCTGGAGAACATCTAGAAGGCATGTTGATATAGGGCTGATTCAAGAGCCCTGGATCAATGGAGGCCAAGTAAGAGGCCTACCAAACAAAGTATATAAGACGATATACTGTGATTATTCAGTAAGTCCAAGAGCCCTAATAATACTTAGAAGGGGACTTACCTGTCTTCCACTTACAGAGTTCCTGACAAGGGATCTTGCTGCGGCATTGGTTGGGGTGCGAACTGAGAGCATCAAGAGGCAGCTGGTTATCGCCTCAGGATATTTTCCAGGAGGCGCCATCAGCCCACCACCGGAGGAAGTACAACGCCTCATCGAATGGTGCCGCATGGAGAAGAAACAACTGATTCTGGGCTGCGATGCGAACGCACACCACAAAGTATGGGGCAGCGCAGATATAAATCATAGAGGTGAGGATTTGCTCGATTTTCTATTTTCTACTAACATAGAGATAGTGAATGTGGGTAATAGTCCAACCTTCATTAATGCAATCAAAAGGAAAGTAATTGACCTTACACTGGCGACACCTTTTATTGCGGGGATGGTCAAGAACAGGAGAGTCTCAGAAGAACCATCCATGTCAGACCATATGGCAATAGAATTCAACGTTGAAGCAACTGCTTCAGCTGATGTTGAGTGCAGGAAGACAGACTGGGAACTTTACATAGCCCACATAAGTTCTGAACTGAAGGACCTGAAATACAACATCAGCTCCAATGAGGATCTGGAGAACGCCTCTGCTCACTTCACATCATGTCTGAAGAGGGCATTCGAAAACAGTTGTCCACTCAGGAAGAAAACGATCTCCAGAGACGTCCCCTGGTGGAACAATCATCTTGAAAACCTCAAGAAAACTGCTAGAAAAGCCTTCAATAAGGCTAAGCGAGAAGGCAGCTGGAATGCCAACAGACTAGCCCTGACCAACTACAACAAAGAGGTCAGGAAAGCCAAAAGGCAGTCCTGGAAAAGCTTCTGTGGGGGAATAGATAAAACAGCCCTAGCAGCTAGACTTCAAAAGGTACTATCTAAGGATCACTCTAACCCAATTGGCCAAATAAAGAAGCCATGTGGGGAATTTACGAATGATCCTCAAGAGAGCCTAAGAGCTCTATTAGAGACTCACTTTCCTGGCTCCAGGCAGATTAGCAGTGAAGATGGGGCCCCCGCTGGGGAAGTTTACAACCCCACCAGGTGGGATTCTCAGAAAGCTGGTAGACTTTTCACACCAGAAAGAATTGAATGGGCGATAAAGAGCTTTCAGCCCTTCAAATCAGCAGGCATGGATGGTATTTTTCCAGCCATGCTTCAGAAAGATGCTGAAGTGCTTATAGCCCCGATAACTGAGCTCTTTAAGGCCAGCTTTACAAGGGGCTATATCCCGAAATTATGGAGGGAGGCGAGGGTAGTATTCATATCCAAAGAGGGTAGAAAAGGCTCCCCGGAGCCTAAATCCTATCGACCCATATGCCTCACCTCCTTTCTCCTGAAGATCATGGAGAAAATAATGGACAATAATTAAAGGGGAAGTTTAAAACTTCACAGCAAACAGTTTGCTTATAGGGCGGGTAGATGTAGTGTAGACGCCCTTCGTCATCTTCTTAGAGAGGTGGAAGGCACCCTCAACGCAAAGGAGATTCTGCTTGCGATGTTCGGTGATATCGGAGGGGCCTTTGACATACCTCCATATGCAATGCAGCCGAAAGGAAAGGGATAGAACCCTCCACTGTTAAGTGGATATCAGCTATGTTGAAAGGACGAACCGTTACAGCCTATCTGGGAGAAACCGAAGTGACTGTGCTGACGTGCAGGGGATGCCCTCAGGGAGGGGTTCTATCACCCCTGCTGTGGAGCTTGGTCATGGATGGCCTCTTGGAGAGGCTTACAACAGGCGGCTTTAACGTCCAGGCTTACGCCGACGACATAGTGGTGACTGTTAGAGGCAAGCATGGGGGCCCAATAAGTAGCCGAATGCAACTTGCTCTCAGAATTATTGAAAAGAAAACATCAATAATCCCGTTCACTAGATGAATCAATTTCGAACTCAGAGCTCTGGTCTTAAATGGTCAGACTCTGCACTTCTCTAGTGAGTGTAAATATCTAGGTGTTATCCTGGACAGTAAACTAAACTGGGGGAAACATATAGATAAGACTCTTTCCAGAGCCACGGCGGCTATGTGGGCATGCAAAAGACTCTTTGGAAAGACATGGGGAGTGAAACCGAAAATGGTACTGTGGTTATACACAGCGGTGGTACGCCGAGTGGTACGCCCTATTGTCACCTATGCATTTTTAGCATGGTGGACAAAAACCGCATCAGGTTGCAGAAACTGCAAAGGCTGGCATGTATTGGTGTCACAAGAGCTATGCGCAAAGCTCCCACGGCAGCGCTGGAGGTCATAATAGGCTTGCCTCCCTTACACCTACATGTGAGAAAATGTAGCCTGCTCGAAGCAATAAGAATTTCCCTTGATGGAAAGCTCCTTCCTGGAAACTGGGTTGGACATATGAGGATACTGAATCAACTAGATTCAAACCTCCTCGCAAAAACATCAGATATTATGCCAACTACCTACGATTTTGAAACGCCCATTGAAACGGTTATAAATGACCGTCATAGTGCAATAAGTCTCATAAATCGTCTGGACAAAAAGTCATCCATATGGTTCACAGATGGATCAAAAACAGAGAAGGGCACAGGCATTGGGATATATGGACCTAGACTGAGGATCTCTAAAGCCCTGGAAGTGAGCCCTCGATTCTACAGACCAAGATAATGGCTGTTTATGTATGCGCCCAGGAGTGTCTCAAAATGAACCTCAAGGAGGCGCATATCTACATCACCACGGACAGCCAAATCACGCTGAGATCCCTGGAATCGTGCTGTCAGCGGTCTCAGCTGACTTGGGAGTGCCGTAACACCATAAAGCAACTGGCCAGAGGAAATAAAGTGACTCTACTATGGGTACCAGGGCACTGTGGGGTTGAAGGAAATGAAAGAGCGGATGAACTTGCAAAAAGTGCATCAAGGTTAAGACCTGCTGGACCTGATCTTTTCTGTGGGATAGGAAAAGACCAATACAAAGCTGCGGTCCAGCTATGGGAGTTGAACAGTAGGACAATCCACTGGACTAACACTCCTAGACTTGCTCAGGCAAAGAAACTCGTGAAGATTTCACCTACCTACACCAAAAGCTCCTGAAACTGTCGCGAGCAGATCTTCGGGTGATGGTGGGACTGCTGACGGGGCACTGTCGGTACAAGCATCATTTGTACCGTATGGGAAAGTCAGCAGACGAGATTTGCAGGCTCTTTGGATCGGAAGTAGAAACGGCTGAACACTTGATATGCAAGTGTCCAGAGCTGGCTGGCCTAAGAACCATTCACATGGGCAAGCCGGTCCTGGATACCAGAGAGGTAACGGCCAAGGCCCCTAGGGAGGTTGTCAATTTTATTAACGTCGTTGACGACCTCCCTGGGTTTCTATGAATGAGTAGGGTAGTGAACAAAAGATCTGCATGGTCGCAGTTCCCGGAAGGCTTACCGAAGCAAAACGACCCCAGTTCAACTAATAATAATAATAATAATGTGTAGTTTATCATTTTTAAAAGGGATTGTGAAATGTGTTACTTCATTGAGGTTGTTATTTAGACTAGGTGAATTGCTCTTTCCCATTTTCAGTTTGGGGTGGCACTGTACTATACTACCGCCTCGAGTATTGGTAACTGTATGTCCTAGCTTCTGAATATTATCGCAATCTCTGTAGGAGATGTTATGTTCCTTTTTTATTTTGGCTTCTACGAACAGAGCACATCATATCTCATTTTCTTCAATAAAGTTGTTGATCAGATATTTTTTAGGTAAATGACTATTTGATATTGTTGTAGAGAATTTTAATATTAGAGTTGAATTTGGCGGTTTATTTTGTTGTCAATAGGTTCTGTTGGTGACGGTTCGTTCTGATCTTCCACATCGAACATGAGTATATACAATCGGTTACCTGAAAAAACTGCAGTTGTGTCTACTTTAAATTGTGTCAGGAATCTTCTTTTTAGTTTCTGCAGTAGTTCCTCCCTGTTTATGTTTTTGGGCTTGTTCAGTTTTCTCATATATGTATTTACGATTTCATCATGTCTTCTATTTCCCAGGTCATTTTATTGAGAGGTCTTATGATTGCATTCGGAATACCTTCGATGGGATTTTTAGGATGTTTTGGACATTTGCCTGACCATGTCTGGTGTTCTTCAGAACCGCAGGCACTGCACTTAGGTGGTAGATTGGTTTTGCACTGTGATGTTTTGTGGGCGCCTTGACATTTGTTACATTTTGATGGTTGGGTGCAGTTTTCTGTGATATGATCGAATTTTGGCACTTGTTTCATGGAATTGGTGTGGGCTCAGGAGGATGACTTGCGAATACTAAATAGTGCCTATTTTTGAAGAACATTCCTTCATTGAGTAGTCTTTCGGATGTTGTAGCTTCACCTGTGATGATTCTTATGTAAGTAGTGGGCGTATTGTAATTCCTAGATATGATTCTTCGGCAAAATCTGTGCTTCGAATTCATCTTATTAAGATGTTCGCTAATTTCTTCATCATGTATAGATTTTTCAACGCCGGTTATTACCACTGAGAAAGTTTACTGTGGTTCTGGTCTTTCTTTTCCTTGGATGTACGGTTACTATTTGAATTGGGTGATGGTTTTCTGGGTTTTCATTTCTTCTGATGCATTTAAGATTTTTTCTTTTTCATTGTTTGATTCGATAAGGTAGCCGATTTTGGTTTTTATAACAATATCTGAAGATTCTGGAAATTTCTTGTTCCATTCATCTGCCATTTTGATTCTGTCTCTTATTAAGTTTTTAAATCCAATTTACGGCTATCAACGCTCAACTACCAATTTCACTCTTAGTATATCACTTGAATTCACTCTGAATAATACTGCTATGGACTAAATATCAATCTGAATCTGAATACTGATAACTATGGAATAAATCTGAATTATAACTACAACAAATGCTGGCCTAAAGCTATATTACTATCTGAATTATAACAACTACTACTATGGCCTAAACCTGAATGCCGATTTTCGGTCGGTTACACCCTTTTATAAACTCAGTGGAGGAACAGTAAAAGAATCCAGTCCACGTGAATCCTATGTCGACAAAAACCTTGTTTTCGAGAAAATTCTCTCGGCGAAACGCAATTTAACATCTGGAAAAATATATCGGTGGCAAAAACGCCGAAATCAATAATTTCTTTTATTATTTCAATCCAATAATTCGAGATCCTGGTCGGTTGAAGATATGAGGCATGGAGTTTTTCATTATCGCGTTGAACAATTAATAAATTGATTCCAATATGTACAGAATATATCTGAATGGCTAATTTTAACGGAAAATATTGAATTATTCTTTAGAAGGAGCCTGATCATTTCTATTGGAATAATCAGACTTCATTACAATATTGAACCAAACGAAACATCATTTAAGACCACGTGATTCAGCCCCCCTTATCATCGGTTAAAAATTCAAGCATTTTTATGACCGAAATGATGTTTCGATTGGTTCAATATGTCCAAAATGTAAGGCCTTGGGTCAGCCTTGGGTCACGAGGCCCACGGCTTAACATTTTTCTCTCTTATGTTGGAGTCAATGCTCCACTCAAAGACATGTCTATGTACGAGTATTGTAAGATCATTTCCAACGACCTATTGATATAAGGCTAAGTTCCGCGCGACTAAAAATAAAGAGGAGTCATACGCGCAACGTAGCGCGATCATATGAACATTTGTATATGACTTCTCCGTGTCTTTAGTCGCGCAGTTTGTGGATCGCGCGTTTACGCGCGACCAACTGTACTTACCCTATATACTTTAGAATTAATAGAACGTCAATTGAAATTTCCCCAATTTCATACTTATTTTCGTAACCGTCGGTCCATGTTCAAAAATTTGTTAACTTCATTGGAAAATTAGTTGTTATGTATCAAGTTTACACTTGAAATATACAGTATCAGTAATATAAAATCAAAGTGATCCTATTTTAAGGATAATCTCAACCTAAACAATAAACAGCTTCCTTTGGATTATCTCAAAATATTGGAGTTGGTACAAACAACATATGAAAATTTAATATTATCGTTTTCAAACCATTTTTAGATATGTTTAGTGTTTATGACAGTAGATACACAGTGGAATTATTTCATTTGTTGACATATGTATTCATGAAAAATAATTTTGAATAGGAATCAAAGAAATATATTCCCACATCTAAAAACTATATTTCACAGAACTCACCCATGATATATTCCCAACATGGAATGCTGATCGATCTGCGAAACAGTTCAAAAAAAATTCACTCAGTGATAATATGAAATGAACAATATTCATCCATTTTTGGTAGACACTTTTATCCCATCGATGAATTGTTGAATATATAGTTGAAGTATCACAGATTACACATAGAAGCCAATAGATGAAAAGGATTCCAGATGTTCCAAATCCCTTCCTTCGATTCATATCAATGTGCACCATAACTAATACCTGAAAATTAAATTGCTCAAGTATTTTCGAATACAGAGGGATTTCCTCGAAAACGTTGAAATGTTGGTTTTCAGCTAAGGCAGTATATCCAAAAAATACAGTTGAAGCAGAATCTTGGCTTCATCAAGCCAAGATTTTGCTTCAACTGTATTTTTTCCCTTCAAAAAGCAATATTTTATCAGCACACGAAATTCTTTTTTTCCATCTTCTTTCAAATAACAAAAGTACTCACAACGCAATATCTCACGAACTAATGGTGGGACAGCTGTCAAATCTTGACAACTACCGTTTGAAGGTTGTTGCTAACCAAAAATCATATGGATTTAATACTAGCACTGCCATCTGTGCATCAGACCGGGGACTTTTCAATTGGTTCAATATGTAAAATATTGTATTTGGAAATTATTTCAATTCACACAATATTTCTATTTCTCCTGTAGTGATAGAGTACAACAAAATTTGATATAAATCGCAACTGTTTGAATGGTTAGCTATATATATCAGCACAGCTCAAATGGAGGTAATACTGTGGACAACAAGGATTGTCAGGATGGTTTTGACAACAACCTAGGAGAGCCTTGGTAGTGAGTCGACACGGCTCTTTTCTACAGAGCTTACCCATTATGGTGATTGAAAAATAAAATATATATATATATATATATATATATATATATATATATATATATATATATATATATATATATATATATATATATATATATATATATATATATATATATATATATATATATATATATATATATATATATATATATATATATATATACATATATATATATATATATATATATATATACATTTTATTTTTCAATCACCATAATGGGTAAGCTCTGTAGAAAAGAGCCGTATCGACTCACTACCAAGGCCATATATATATATATATATATATTGAATGAAATTTAAGGGTCTTTAGGCTCGGGTTTTGGGAGTAAATGATTGACTACGCTTTATTCTATGCCAAGCTTTCGCATTAATTTAATGCTTCTTCAGGGCTTCTGCAAAAGATCAATAATATACAATTAATAAATAACAAATTTTAGAAAACAAACAAATTTACTCACTGAATGTGAGGTTTTACATGGATAACATCTGCCACAAACGTTGTAACCAATAAAAACGAAAAGTTATATTCTGATTTCATAGGAATTCTCCGAAAACACGTCAACTAAATCTATTTTACAATTTAAAAACTCTTCCGGTTGATAATCTTATTTATACACAATTTAGTAACTCTCATCTAAGATAACACAATAATGTAACCAAAATAAAGGACCCCATTCCAACATCCTTCCAAATTAATGTCGTTTATAAAATAAAGTGTGAGACTTGCGACAAATGTTATATAGGACATACCTCCCAATGGCTGAAAAGTAGAGTGGCGCTACATAGATCGGACATAAGAAAATACCCAGAGAGATGTGCATTGGCTGCTCATGCGCATAATCTGGACCATCATGTGAATTTTGAAGGTGTTGACGTACTCAAAACAGAGAGAAATTATCAAAAAAGATTGATTCACGAAATGATTAACATAAACAAAGAAGATGAAACCATAAATAAAAAGACAGATACGAACAAATTAAGCTCTATATACAGCTATTTGTTAGAAAGGATAAAAATGGAACCTTTTTATGACGGCCCAATAGATGAATAAAGAAGACAAGGAACATAGAGGAGTGAGAGACTAGTTTTCTATAATAACAGAAACATAACCATCAAAAATCAAGTGATATTATTGTGTTATCTTAGATGAGAGTTACTAAATTGTGTATAAATAAGATTATCAACCGGAAGAGTTTTTAAATTGTAAAATAGATTTAGTTGACGTGTTTTCGGAGAATTCCTATGAAATCAGAATATAACTTTTCGTTTTTATTGGTTACAACGTTTGTGGCAGATGTTATCCATGTAAAACCTCACATTCAGTGAGTAAATTTGTTTGTTTTCTAAAATTTGTTATTTATTAATTGTATATTATTGATCTTTTGCAGAAGCCCTGAAGAAGAACAGAAGATGAACAGACGATACATTGTTGATCATTTCAAATTGCCTAGATACCCAAATCACCCCTCCTTACTTTATTCGGCAAATAATTCTCTTACTGCATTATACAGAAATGGGTTTCTTTGATGACGTAGATTTAACGTATGGTAGAACTACGTCTGAACAGATGAAACTATGGGCTCATTTGAACACCAAATTAGCAAAGTTAGCATGTAGAAGGAACTTCTTGCTCCATTGCAGAACGACAGATGTTGCCAATAACGACAGAAGGAACCGATCATACAAGAGAGTGTTTTCCAACAACAAGAAGCTTCTTGAAAAAAGGTTTCTTGCACCAAAGAAACACAAAATCCAGTCCATCCAAATCAGAGATGAATGGCTTTGCAATCTCACTATTACACAAATTCCCACCGAAGTTGAGGTTATCTTGAGTCTAGTACCAAAATTTGAAATGTGTTTCATAAACAAAAATGAAAATAATATTAATAAGAAGATTGACTTAAAGAATTTAAGTGTTATATATAGTTATTTATTATCCTTAGATCGTAGGCCATCTAGACAAACATGACTTTATGTCACTTCCTGCATTGTTGTTTTCTCTGTGTTCCCTTGTCTGTGAATGTTAACCTATAATTTTGACAGATTCATTGTGATAGCGTTTCTTTCCTTTCTTTTTGGTTTATTGTAATTTTTATGAGCAGAAGACCTTTGTTGATATACTTATTAGCATTGATAATACTGTCTTGTCGGATGTAAGCATGAGTTGTTTTTGCAGCTTTCCAACTCTTGATTTTGTAATTTGTGTGATTTTAGCATCCTGAAGAAGAACCGCACCTTGGTTCGAAATATAGATGAACAGACGATAGATTGTTGATCATTTCAAATTGCCTAGATACCCAAATCACCCCTACTTATATATATATATATATATATATATATATATATATATATATATATATATGTGAGTAACAATGCCTTGGCCAACTCGGCCCGGCATTCTCGCTCCTCAAGCCATACCCTATAAAGGTGGTTAAAAAAAAAAAAATATATATATATATATATAGAGAATGTGATAATTTCCTAAAGTAATTAATAAACAAAGGTTTATTTCTCTTTTCCAACACCCCTTATATATATATATATATATATATATATATATATATATATATATATATATATATATATATATATATATATATATATATATATATATATATATATATATATACAGGGTGAGTCTTTGACTTGTACATATATTTTAACCGAAGATTCTCGAGGTCAAAAGAAACACTTTTTTCATTTACCATTTTTTCCGATTCGGCCCTGTTAAAAAGATATAGCCATTTTAAATTTTCATAATGAGCTAATTCACCCCTGGTAACCGGAACACCGAAGTTTTCGCAATTATAAGATCTACAATTTGAAACTTGGAAATAAGCTACTAAATTGGAAAAACCATCATAAACTCACTTTTAACATTCCATTTGTTGAGAAAGTAGTATTTATAATACAATAAATGAGTTATTCCAATTTCACTGACGATAAAGATTAAATATTTTTCTCTTGATTTTCTATTTCATTTTCGACAATCATAACGAATTGAGCTCGCTACCACCCATATTAGCTTAGCTCTGATATTCATAATTCATATCCATTCATTTATTATATCGCATTTATAATATATCGTTGTTTATTTCAATTTCGTAGAATTGCAATTTAACCTTACATTCTCAAATAAATAATATTCATCTATGACAGTTCTAACACAGACTAGTAGTCTGTGGTTTTAAGTTTGAACCTCAAATTTCGAGTGTTGCAAATTTAAACACAGCAGTTCGAATTATCTATGTTCTAACTTCTAACCTAAAATGTAAAATATTCATTTACAGTTTACACTGTTATTGTCTTATGATATTTGCATAAAATGAAAATCATCGAAGATTTGAAGAAACCCAACAGAATATTGAAGTTCCATACATATTTTCAAGAAATTTAAAAACAATTTCCAAAATAATTGTGTGGATACAAAATAAATAAGTGTGCATTCTGATAGAAAGTAATTCCTTTATGAAATGAAGCATTTGATTTGTTCCAACTATCTCATAAAAATAAAAATAATGATCTGCTTCAATATTTTTGGAGCCATCAGTGTGAAAATATGGAAATGAAGTTTTATGGCTCTGTAATCAATGGAAAATGTTAGACTCCACTTGTAATCAAATTTGTTCTATAATATGTACCTACATTATAGCCAACTCTACTACTTGATTCTTCTTGATTTTGCCATTGAAAATAAATGAGAAGCATTCAATATAAATATCCACAGTTGAATATCCTGTTTCTTTCAACTCACCTATTTGTTTTCATATTAAAACAATTATGGCACTCTTGGAAGTATGTCAATCATATGCTCTAGGATGAATTTATGGAATAGCAAAAGAATAAAAGTATTTAATCTCAATCACATGAAAATTTGTCTAGTATGTACTTAGTGGTATGTTTCGATGTGAGTTTGAATGACCCTCGAAGAATACAGTATTGTTCGATAGCAGCAGTCTTTTGTGGGATATTGACTGTTGTCATTATAATGGGACTATTTTGTGAAAACTTTTTTAAACATGGGCTTTATGGGAAATCTGGACTTTTCAAAATAGGATGTTGATTTTAATGAAGTATCTACTTTTTATAAGAGCTGTGTCAAAGTAATTTGTAATCAAATAGAAGAGTTGAGGTGAGCTTATTCAAATAACTTCATTTTCAAACCAAGTTGGCTAGTACTTCAATTCGAAAATCTGAGACATGACATCATAGTAAATATTCATTTCTGTGGTTTTTTTTCCACAACAGAACAGAGTTGCATTTAGCCAAAGTACCCAATTTTTCGAATTTCACAGATAATTTTTTTTTTTTAAGATCAAGTTACTCGAAAACGGCGCTTTGTAGGAGAAAATATGAAGAGTACTTTTATTTTCCAAATTGGCCAAATATTGTTCAATGAACGTTCAAATTACTTTTAAGAGTTGGGTTCTTCGAATTTCTGGTATTTTTATGTGATGTAATGTTCATAATGAAGAAACTAAAAGATGTGTAGGGAATCTTGTGTTCGGAGAAGATGTATCACATCAAGGAAAAGCTATATTTCAAAAATCATTTCCTTCTATAGAACCATTTACGAGATATAGCTGAAAATCACATTTTTTTATCGATTTTCAACAGCCTGTATCTTTGTAACCGGGCCGAATCGGAAAAAACTATAAAGGAAAAAAGTGTTTCTTTTGACCTCAGGAATCTTCGGTTGAAATATATGTACAAGTCAAAGACTCACCCTGTATATATATATATATATATATATATATATATATATATATATATATATATATATATTTTTTTTTTTTTTTTTCACACTCTCGTGGGTTCAATTAGATTCGCCGGGTGCTAGCACCAAGGCGAGATCCTCTGAGTCCTAATGAGGATAGACCACCTGCCGAATATATATATATATATATTTTTTTTTTTTTTTTTTTTGTTCTCCACCGCCTACACGGGTTGGTAAGTGAGAGTGCCGAGCATAGGTGCCAAGATACTCTCACAGGCTTGTCAGGAACTTCCTCACTGTTCTGGCCGTTCCCAGCATGACTTCCTTTTGAGCCAGGCTGACGAGTTTCTCCTCGATTCCTAGCCTTAGGGTATTTTCCAGCAGATGTGATTCGACCAACCCATTCACAGACAGAATTAGGGGGATGACAGATGTTGTTTTCAGCCTATATATCTCCTTCATCTCAAATGCAAGGTCATGATACTTGGTAAGTTTATATAATATGATCTTTATTTTTATTTTCAACAGGTAAACACCCAATTACAGAAAATAATTAACCAAGTAATAAAAAAACCAAGCTACAGTGCAGAATGAGATGAAAAAAACAAAAAAAAATACAGAAATGAACCGACAATATCGATTTACAATAATCTAAATTAGCTTCAATACATGACACATCAAAAATCAACACTGATAACCAATATAATATCTCAAGAGCAAGAAGATAACCGTATACCAAAAATATAAAAAAATACAATCATATACATTCAATCTAACCCCGTTACATATTTATCGACAATACACGCCAACGAATCAAAGTGAATGTCACACTCTCTCGCAACTGAGTTGAAAGTAGACTCCATGAACCAAATGGGGGACTGTATCAAAGAATTGGTCCTGGGTGTCTCCAAGTGGAATAACTCCACCGCACGGGACGCAGGTCTTGGAACGCGGAATCCCAAAGCAGCCAGAAGAGGTGGGCAATCTATACTGTTGTGCAGTAGTTTGTATAGGAATCTGAGACACAAAATTCCTCTCCTATCCTGCAGCGAAACCACATTGAATCGACGTAACAATGCACCATGGTCGAATCCTCTTGGTGGATAAACCCTATCCACCCTCCAAACTAAGAATTTCAAAAACCTTCTCTGAACGGCCTCAAGGTGGTATTGATGGCAAAAATAAACAGGATGCCAAATAATGCCGCCATACTCCAACTTACTTCGGATGAGTGAATGAAAGAGACTCAAAAATGTTGAAGTATTGCTGAAATATTTTCCATTACGAGCAATGAATCCATATGTTCTCGAAGCAGATGAAATGAGTTGGGAGATATGTGGAATGAAAGTAAACTTCTGATCAAAAACCACACCAAGGTCTTTCACACCATCAACTCGAGACAGAACTTGATCCCCGACGAAATATTCATATCTCAGCATATCTTTTTTCCTTGTGTAGGTAACAACACTACATTTTGAAATATTCAAACTCAAAAGATTATCCCCACACCACTTGGCAACACTATCCAGCTCGAGCTGAAGTTGAACACAGTCTTCCAGTGACTGAATTTTATAATATAATTTTAAATCGTCCGCGAACATCAGATGCGGCAATTCAAGATCATCCATCAGATCATTCACAAACAAAATAAATAGGAGGGGCCCAAGATTGGAGCCCTGAGGTATTCCAGAAGTGGGTATAAACTCAGATGACCGTACACCCTCCAGCTGGACGAACTGACGTCGATCAACCAGGTACGAACGAAACAGTTTGACAAGGCTCTCGGAAAAGCTAAACTTATTGTATAATTTCGTTATAAGATGATCATGTGCAACCTTGTCAAAAGCCTTCTGAAAGTCTGTGTATACTGTATCCACCTGTCCACCGGAATCGAGCACTTCGCAAATATACTGGGAAAATACCGTCAAATTGCTTGCGCAAGATCTCCTCGCTATGAACCCATGCTGCTCAATCTTAATATGACTCCTTATGGCTGGATAAATATTATTGTAGACAATAATTTCAAATAATTTGGAGAGGTTGGACAGAATAGAAATTGGTCTGTAGTTACAAACAACCGAAGGGTCCCCTTTCTTCAAGACTGGTACAATCTTGGCCAGCTTCCATGTTTTAGGAAAGGTGGCCTCGCTCAAGATGAGATTGAATATATGCTCCAATGGATGCGACAGCGCACAAATACAATCCTTTACAATAAAACTTGGTATTCCATCAGGACCAGATGTAAGTTTATTAGAGAGTTTCTTGGCAGCGACAATTATTTGGTCTTGTGTTATTGAGTTAATTCGAATCGCATCCTGACTACTAGTATCGTATATATCAAATTGATCACGGTCCACAACAGGATCATATACCGAACCAAAATATTCCGCAAAGACATTAGCGATAGACGTGGGCCCACTATAAATTTCTCCGCTCTGTCTCATCTCACCAGGAATTCTGGAGTTACCCTTCTTCTCATTAATAAAAGACCAGAAGGAGGAGGGATCCTGTGTAATCTTATCCTCAGTGAAAACCCCACTGTTTAACCACGTTTCACTGAAACAAATCACATCAAAATCACTAGCCGACACCGAACACAACAAGTCATTTGTCTTTGTATTAAGCCCACGCACATTTTGGTAAAAGCAGTTGATCCCAAATTGACTGCAATCGGGCGAGGTCAGTTTCCCTGAGGTACAATTGTTGGAACCCCATGTACGAACTTCAACTGTATACTCTCTCCGTCAGCTCTACGTTTCTCCAAATCAGATTTGACTTTTTGATAGAATAATTGCTGTCGAGGTGTTTTATCTGATGAAATTGAGAGATGTGAATATTGAGGACTTTTTCTGAGATTCTTCGAATTTTTCAGAACAGATCGTACATGAGCAGCATTTGAAAGAGTTATTTTCACAGGTCTAGGTTTATTTGTAGTTCTATTAGGCTTACCAATTCGCATTATTTTCAGGCTACTCACATTAGAGACATCTTTCGATAAATAGGTTACGACCTCTGTAACCTTATGATTATCTTGAACTCTAGATTCCTCCCCTGAAATATTAGATGGCTGCTCTTGCAGACCGAAAAGAACGATGTTGTTCTTACGTTGTTGACGATTATCGAACTCTAACATTATCTGCTCAAAAGTTTCGTCACTCAACATAGTGTTGGCATCACACTGAACACTCTCCAATGCAATCTTGAGATCCTTAACCTCCTGCTGAAGCGCCACAATAACTCCCTTCAATGAATTTAAATCATTTCCCATCCTCTCGCAGCTCTTACACGACCATGAAATGGCTTTTTTCGAGTTAACAACTCGAACTTCAGAGGCACTCATTCCGGTACAGGAATTACCGAAAGTGTTGCGACAAATATTGCAGGTAACAATTAAATGTTCCGCGAAAGATTGTTTGCAGCAGAAGCACACTTTGCCAGCCATCGCAAAAAACTGTTATCCAGGAACACAGCAAAAAGGAAGGGAAAAAAGGACGAAAAAAAAACAAGGACACACGCTTCACTCCTCTGTGGCCCGTCAGGGAGGCTCAAACTTGACACACAGAAAAAAGGCCACGGATGGAACAGGTGAAAAACACAGCTAAGACAATTAGTGGATATTTGAAGGAGCGTGTGTGGTTTCCTTTATCAAGGGAACTCCCAACATCAGTCAGATGTTCGACTTAATGATAAGGAGCCCTGAGGTAAATAAACAAATGAAATCACGCCCAAAGAAGTGCGGACAAAATCGTTCGGGGAATAATGTGCAACCTCAAAAATGTTATACGAAGTGTACTTACAGAAGGCATATACTTTTCCAGATTCTAAAATAACAACACTTAACTTTGCGAATAATATATATATCAGAACAGTGTAATATACGCGTGCATATGTACGAGCTCGGCGATAATCTATCGGTGTACGCTCTCTCCATATTATCATCCGCGGGGATTGTTACATCGATGATCTTGACCTCACTTTTTTCCCGATCCAACAGGACGATATCGGGTCTGTTGTGCTGTACTGGCCTATCGGTTATTATTGATGTGTCCCAGTACAGCTTGTATCTATCGTTCTCCAGAACCTCACTCGGCAGGTAAGTATGATTTTGGACTATATCCTTTATTAATCCAATAGATCTTCCGATTGCCTGGTGATATATCTTACAAACTGCGTTGTGACGTTCCAGGTATTCTCTTGGAGCCAATATTGGGCAAGAGGAAGTAATATGCTGAATATGTTCAGTAGCCCGGTTGCATCTCCTGCATTGATCGGTTGGTAAGTTCTGCCCCGCGATGCGTTTTAGGAAAGCTCTAGTGCCAACAACCTGGTCCTGCACTGCTAGAATTCGGCCTTCAGTCTCGGGAAACAGGTACCCAGATGTAAGGTAAGTTGTCGATTCCTTTTCATTCACTGATTTACTTTTCAGGTTTTTGGGGTACCTGCCATGCAATGGCTTAGAGTACCATTCCTCTCGGAGTTTTTCCACAGTAACACCCAGCAGTGACGTAGTTGCAGATGACAAATGCAATGGTGTAATGTTTTCATCCGCTTCGCATATTGTCTTTTTTAAAGGTGAGTTGTTGTTATTCAAGAAATATTCTCTGAGGCTGCTCACTACTCGGTCATATGCTATAGCTAGGTGTTGCATGCCTCTGCCACCTTCTTTTCGTGGGATGTATAATCTGTTAACGGAGGCGTGCGGGTGGTGGACGCCAAATTTTGTTAACGTTGTTCTTATTTTTGTGCTGAGTTCATCGATTTCAGTTCGGGACCATCCTATTACACCAAACGAGTACACCACGCTAGGTAGTACCCACGAGTTTATTGCACCGAACAGCGCTCCAGAGTTAAGTTTCGCCTTCAATACAAGCCGCAGTCTTTTCAATAGTTTTTCTTTCAGGGAGCTCTTCATGTCCTTGGACCTTATCTCGAGCGCTTGTTGTATGCCAAGATATTTATACGATTCTTGCGGGCCTAGATGGGGCAGCTCCTCCTCGCCGGTAAGTATATTACTGTCACCTTCTATGATCTTTCCACGTTTGACATGAATCACCGCGCATTTTTCCACTCCCATTTCCATACGTATTGCTCGACTGAAGGATTTGACGATGCTGAGCAGCTTCTTGAGCTCTTCCGCATTGCGGGCGTACAGTTTCAAATCGTCCATATATAGACTGTGGCTGATTCTGACATTGCGCAGTCTGTCAAGTATGTACCCATATTTGTTGTGGTTGAGCATTTGACTGAGTGGGTTCAATGCCAGACAAAACCACAAGGGACTCAGAGTATCCCCCTGAAAGATGCCTCGTTTGATTTTTATTTCAGCCGTTTTGTACTCCCCATTCGTTGTTTTTACAATGAGATTTGTGCGCCAGGTTTCGCATGAGATGTTCAAGCAAATTCACTACCTGTTCGGAGACACCATATAGTTTCAAGACCTCAAGCAGCCAGGAATGAGGCACGGAGTCGAAGGCCTTCTTATAGTCTATCCATGCCATGGATAAATTGCGTAACTTTCTACTGGCTTGCTTAGTGATAACGCTATCAAATACCAGGAGCTCCTTACAGCTCATTGCATTCCTACGACATCCATTTTGTTCTTTTGCAAGTATGTTGTTTGTATTAACGTGTTTCCACAGATGACGGGTTATGATGCCTGTTAATATCTTATATATAGTAGGTAAGCAGGTAATTGGTCTATATTTTTTTGGGTCCTGGGCACCATTCTCTTTTGGTAGCATATTAGTAACACCCAGGGTGAAAAACTCAGGGATCTTAGTTGGGTCATCCAATGCCTCTTGCAGAGCAGATCTCAAAGCAGGTTTCAAGCTAGAGAAATGCTTCCACCAATAATTGTGGATTTTGTCCACTCCTGGGGCCGACCAATTACTCAATTTTTTCAGTACATAGTTAAGATCTTGTTCAGAGACTCGGGTTGGCTGCATACTATACTCAGGCGTGTTGGATCTGATATTTTCTGTTACAAACCTCTTGCTGTGAGGCTCATCGTCAGCCCAGATGTTATTCCAGTAGCCGTGCATCTCATCGAGTTTTGGTGGTTCTGAGTGTGCTTTCGGTCCAGCTTCAAGGTTACGGTAGAATTGCCTCTGATTTTTGTAGAACAGCTGGTTGTTCTGGTATCGCAACACTCTTTCGTTGTAACGTCTGAGTCTATTTCCCAAAGCCTTTATCTTCTGTTTGTGTTTGTCCATCAATACTGTTATCCGCTCCACGAAGTTTTTGTCCTTGATCTTGATGCGGTATTCGGCTGCAGCTTTTTTGATCGATTTTCTTAGCCTTTTGGATGGGATTGTGGTATTTAGGTAGCTGTAAAA